>NC_051217.1:9467500-9742500 GCF_015220715.1 Pygocentrus nattereri | reverse complement strand
CCATTCATAAATTTATTAAGAAATAAAGAAATCTCTTAAGAAATCTGGAATGGTCGTACCTTAGAGGCATGAGATGTCTTTAACGCCTTAAATGGCCACCAGTGGGCCCAAAGTTTAATATACACTTCTATAACCAAGCACGGCTCAGCTACTTTGCACTGAAGTCCCTGTAGTTACAGAATTATGAGCCTTAGTATGTAACAATAATAAGCCTGGGAGTGTAAGGGGTTCAACTAAAGGTCTCCATATATAAACATTTCTTTAATGTGTCCCTGGTACTTGTCTTATTAAATCTATATTTTAAAAAATGTTTACAGAGATTTGTGAAACTCTTCTTTTATTTTCACTTTTAAAAGTCAGTAATTAAAGTTGATGGGCCTCATTCATTAACATCTTTCTAAGTTTTTTTTTATTTCTTCTTGAAAAAGGGTCCTAAGAAAGTTAAAGTCAGATTCATGATGTGTTCTTAAACCACAGAACTGTTCACACTTTTGTGCTTTCAAGTGTTTGTAGATTCTGTTCTTACCTAAGAAAAAATATAAAAAAAGAAAACATAGGCAAATGTCAGAATCTTTGTGAAAAATGCATAAGTGATTTATTAAAGAAGAAATCTCTTCTTAAGAACAGGTCATGAATGGGGCCCTTTGTCTTTAGCAATGCTGAATAATGAATGGGAGATTTTTATAATAATTTCATCACAACAGTCTAGCAAAATGTCAAGTTTTGGACCTCAGAACAGAACTTTCTCCATTAATCCCTGACCTGATTGAAGGATGTTAATTCCAGTCATATTCAATGCCACTTTCTGCTTAAAATAAAGCTAAGGATTTTTCTGTGTGTGTGTGTGTTGTGTTGTGTTATGCTATCTTGTACATTTCAATGAAGTAGGAGACAATCTACACAGCCTTTTTAATATTGCTGCCATCTACTGGTTAAATCGCCAAATAGCAACATTTCAGGTTGGCAGAAACTAATGTTTACATTGAATAGTGAAATGACTCCCTGGGATTTTTCCATTCATGTTGGAAGAGTCCCAGAGAGTATATTATAATGTGCTCCATTTCCCCCAGTCACTCTAAAAAGAAGATACTTTTTCAGAGGCTTGTTGTCCGCTTGAAGAAACTGACCATTTTAATTGTTCAGCTGAAGACAGGACATCTGCTCACACATCTGGATACATTAGCTTGATGGACATGGGCAGATGTAAATGAACTGTACTGACTGGATTGTGAAAGGATTTCTGTAATTAAAACACAAAAAAACTAATATGTGTTATATTAATAATTAACAGTTAGATGATCTCAGTCTGTAGGTTATTATCAGTCTCTGATAGATCCTTGCTTAACCCCTTAAACTGACAGGCTTGTTGTGGCCTAATGTTCTTAGCCTGTAATTCATTTGATCAAAGCAAATGAAAGACACTGTTAATAACACACACACACACACACACACACACACACACACACACACATTTTCTAAGCCGCTTCTCCCTCAGGGTCTGATAATAACAGTTAAAATAAATTCAAATTTCCCAGTCAATTTTCCCACAGTTCAATGGGATAATAATGGTGTGATTCTATGGATAAATATAAAATGCAGACTTACTTCATGGTAATGATTTCACAGTATTGAGATGCTTGCGAATAAAGGAATACAAGGCAGGCTTTAATGTTGAAGCTGAAATCCAAATTCATTGTCAAAAACAGGCAAAAAGGTCAAACCACAAATAAACAGAGATCCAGGGCAAACAATCCAAAGGGCAAATCAAAAACCAGAGTCAGAGAAACGGGAATACAAGTCATACATGGTAATCAATACAATAGAAAGAACGCTCAGTGGTTTGCAGTTGAAACAATACCACGCAGCTAACTACTGCGAAAGCCTGGTCTTATAAGCTAAACTGATGAAGTCATGTGATCATAGATACAGGTGCTGCACATTAGAATCCAGGTGATCTTGAATGCTGATAGGAGTGTGTGTGGAAACCAGAAGTCAGCTATCTCCCTGTGTATTCTGAGAGATGAGGTCTGTGTGTGTATCAGGGTTTGTAGAAAGTGATAAAGTCATGTGATGTCCCAGAGGATTCTAGTCTATATGTAACATCATTGATTCTTTTCACAATTTTGAATGGCCCTATGTATTTGGGCTGAAACTCCCTACTTCCCTCAAATTGACGAAAGTCCTTGGTGGAGAACCATACACTATGGTTCTTATCAGCTTCTTCCGTGTTTCTTTTTCAGAACATTTTTAATATGCCAATGCCTATTCTCCAATACCTGTTCACTCTTCTTCATCCATTATATCTGTCCATGGCACTAGAGGTGGTTGATACCCAAAATTCACTGGAATGGTGTCATCCCCATGGCCGAGCTAGTGAGAGAACTTTGTGCCATTTCTGCCCATGGTAGAAAACGCAACCAGTCCATATCATAACAAAATAGTCTCAGAAATGTGCTCAGTTCCTGATTGGCTCTTTCATATTGTCCATGGGGGTGATATCCAGACACGAGATTAGTAGTAACGCCCTAACTTTCAAAAAACACAGTCCAAACTTGGGAAGTAAATTGGGGTCCCTTATCTGAGGCTATATCTTCGTGTATACCATACAATCTAAAAACGTGATGAAAAAGTGTCTGAAATGCAGTGGGAAATGCAGAAAAGGGAACGAATCTGACTCCCTAGAGAAGCAATCTATTACTGTTAAGATGGTGGTGTAGCCTTCTGTGACAAAATCCACTGCTAAATGGGACCAGGGTCTGCTATGGATGGACAAGGGCATGAGCTTTCCTGTGGGCAGTGTCTTAGGGGTCTTACACTGGGCACAAGAAGAACAAGAGCTAACAAATGAATGAATGTCCTTATGCATTGATTCCCACCAGTATCTATTGGCGTTTAAGCTGCTGCATTCTGGTTTCTTCTGGACGGCCTGATGCAAAGGATGAGTGGGCCCAAGTAATGAGGGAAGTGCTGAACTGATTGGGTACATAAATCTTCCCTGAGGGGCAATGATCAGGTATCTCTATATTAGGTAATGCCTTTTCAATCTCTTCGTCCATCTCCCATGCAGTACTTATAAGTACTTCAGGTGGAAGTATACATTCTACCTTATCTACTGAGATTGTAGTGGCGTCTGTGTGATGTATTCTGGACAGGACATCTGCTTTAGTGTTTCTGGATCTGGATCTATAAGTGATGCTGAAATTGAAGCCAGAAAAAAGAGAGACCATCTAGCTTGGCAGGAGTTTAAATGTTTAGCAGTACGTAAATACTCTAGGTTCTTGTGATCAGTTAAAACACTGAACAGGAGTGAGATGCCTTCGACCCAGTGCCGCTATTCTTTGAGAGCTAGTTTAACAACTCTCTATCTCCTATGCCATAATTATGTTCTGCTGGGGATAGATTGCGTGAGTAGAAAGCTACAGGATGCAATTTTGCAGGTGAGCCTGAAGCATCAAACTTGTACAACAAAGGGCTCTGAAGTTTCTAGGTGTCTCAAAATAGGGGCCATGGTAAAAGCTTCTTTGAGTGTCTGGTAAGCCCTGTCTGCCTGCTCTGTCCATTGTAATTTCTTACTGCCACCCTTTAGTAAGGAGGTAAAAGGCACTACTAAAGTTCCTTATAAATCTATGGTATAAATGAGCAAATCCTAAGAATCTTTGTAGTTTACGGAGGAGGGTGTTGGCCACTGAATTACCGCTTCTACCTTCTAGTCCATGATCACGCCTTGTGAACTGATGATGTCTCATAAGAATGACACTATTTGTAAATGAAATTTACATTTTTTGCCTTTTATGTACAAGCTATTATCAAGCAACTGTTGCAAGATGGTCCAAACGTGTTGAACATGAGACTCTATATCTGAGGAATAGACTAGGATGTGATCTAGGTAGGCTATTACATATTTCCCTAGCATGTATCTCAGTACTTCATTTATAAATGCTTGCAAAACAGAGGGGACAATAGAGAGCCCAAAAGGCATCACCTGGTACTAATAGTGCCCCCTAGTTGTCATGAAAGCAGTTTTCCCATTCACCCCCTTCTCTTATTCTAATTAAGTTGTATGCACTTCTGAAATTGAGTTTGACGTGCGATCATAAAGCAGATGCTCGCGGTTCAAAAACAAAGGTGAAGTTTTACTTGGGGATAGTCAAAAAACAGGCATTGGTCAAGTCCAGGATAATCCATACAATAACCAAGGCAAACATAACAAGGGCAAAGCAAGGCAAAATCCACAAAACAGACAGAGAGTCAAAAAACCAAAGTAGCAAACAAACCAGGCAAAGGTACCAAAAGGGAAAGTCCAAAAACAGGGTCGAGAGAAATCACAGGCAGGAAGTCATACACAAAGATAATACACACAGGAAAGAACGCTCAGTAAGTCTCCAAAGAAAACAGTACTTCACAAAGATCTGAACTAAAGCCCGGGCTTATATCTATCCTAAACTATCATTTATTGATAAAAGGGTGTAATCCACCATCTTTCTTTTTAATAAAAAAGAAACTAGAAGCTACTAGGGAGGTGGATGGTTGAATAAAACCTTGTTCAAGGGCTTTGTTGATGTATATGTCTAGCGCCTTCTCCTCTTCTTGTGTCAGGGGATAGATTTGAGCTTTGGGAAAAACTGGGTTCGCTACGAGGTCAATGGCACAATCATATGATCTATGTGGGGGCGGCTTGGTGGCATTGTTCTTACTAAAGACTTCTTTCAGGTTGTGCTATTCAGAAGGGACAGAATTCTTCATTAACATTGGGACTTTCTACAGAAGTGGAAGATATTTTGATGGAAAGAGAGGTAATACAGTTCTGTAGACAAAAGTCTGACCATCTTTCAATAGCATGATCTGTCCAGGAAATGGAAGGATTGTGTTTCTCAAGCCAAAGGAGTCCTAAATCATTTCAAATTCTGAGTGTAAAGAACCTTTTTGGAAGTTTAAAGAACCTCTACATAATATACAATTTCACACCAAATATTTTTTTTCCTAGAGCTGTAGCCACACCTCAAAATATTTACCTTTTATGGGTGATCCTGAAAACATGTTCCATGTACATTCATATCAATATACAGCCCCATTTCCAAAAAAGTTGGGATGCTGTACAGAATGTAAATAAAATAGAATGCAATGATATGTAAATCATGTAAACCATGTTTTTAAAGGACAATACTACACAGACAACATGTCAAATGCTGAAATTGTATTGTTTTTTGAAAAACATATGCCCATTTTGAATTTGATGCCAACAACACATTCCAAAAAAGTTGGGACGGGGGCATGTTAACCATTGTATTTCATCACCTCTTCTTTTAATAACACCCTGTAAGTATTTTGTAAACAAGGGGAACAATTGCTGTAGTTTTGAAAGTGAAATGTTTTCCTGTTCCTGTTTCACATAATATTTCAGCTTCTCAACAGTTCAGGGTCTCCTTTGTAATATTTTTGATTTCATAATGCACCAAATGTTTTCAGTGGTGACAGGTCTGCACTGCAGGCAGGCCAGATTAGAATCATGTCTGTTTTTAATGCAGAGCCGGCTGAGGGCCCAAAGATCATGGCCAGCAAATACTGGTTTCATCATTGTCCCTCTGTCATACAGAGATTTCTGCATATTCTATGAATTTTTTTATGTTACTATGTAACGTTGTTTATGAAAAGCAACAGTTCTTTGATATTTTATGTTGAGAAATGTTATTCTTAAATTGTTGCACTATTTGATCATGCAGTCTTTCACAGAGTGATGAACTCTTCCTCATCTTTAGCCTCTCTGGGATGCTCTTTTTTGACCAATCATGTTACTGACCTGTTGCCAATTAATCACCAGGTGTGTTTTAGCATTACACAAATTTACCAGCCTTTTGTTGCCCCCAGCCCTTTTTTTTTGGACCGTGTTGATGCCATCAAATTTAAAATGAGCATACACACACACACACACACACACACACACACACACACACACACACACACACACACACACATTTTCTAAGTCACTTCTCCCTCAGGGTCCTGGGGAAAAATGAGTATATATTTTTCAAAAATCAATCAAATTTCTCACTTTCATTTGATTTGTTGTCCTTGTACTATTTTCAATTAAAAATAGGCCTAAAATGATTTGCACATCATTGCATTTTGCTTTTATTTACATTTGGCACAGTGACTTTGTGTACATCTTAACCAATGAATCTTGCAGACATTTTGAAACATGGCAGAATTCTCCTTTAATTAGTGCATGAAAATGTCATAATAAAAAACCTTAATGTCAAATGACTTGTCATGTCATTATATCTACAATAGGCTTGACATGAAAATAGCAGAGTTACTGTAAAGTTTTATTATCACCGTCTTTTAGTAAAACAGAATGAAAGCATAAACTCTGAATTGTCCTATATGTTGCAATTTGAAGTTTCCTGGATGGGCTGCAGTGCAGAAATCCTGCAGTGACCAGGTAAAGGAATAAAAGAAGTATTGCAGTGCTCCTCTGAGAAGCATCGTTTCTCTGTAGGTGTTTTATATGGAGCACTGATTGTGTATGAGTGCAGCATACTGAACTTCATTAGGTGTGAGACAGACTCTAATGGCTGTGTAATGGAGGAGTGGTACTGTAACGGCCTCTGCTCACCTGCACACGGCTCTGCCAATGGACCTTTCATAAATCTGCGGTTTAGCCAAGCAGAGAGAACCTTCCCCTCTCGAGCCCTGAAGCCCCGACTCCGCCTCTCCTAATCAGAATCTGCTGGCCTCTCTGCTCTGCAGAAATATGAGAATCATTTCCACAATCAAAACTGGCTCCACAGGGCTAACAAATATTTTACAACAGAGATCATACAATATTTGTGGAGTTTAAAGTGGATTACAGAGATAATTAATTACTGCACATTGCATTTTGCTTTTGTTTGTTGCACTGTAGAATAGATTATTTTATAACACAATGCAAAAGAAAGTAATTGAAATACATTTACTGCCTTTGCCCCAGTAGTTCTTAAAAATATCTGGCAGTTCATGTATTTAAGGGTAAAAAGCCTTTTAAAATGTTTAAAGGCTTGGATTTGAATATCAAATCGATAATGTTTTGCTGTATATTGACACATTCTGAATGTCACTGTATCTCCAATTTTGTCATAAACAGCCTTTAATGTTCTGTGATAATTTAAAGAGGAATGGACCAATAGAAATGGTTTAAAATCACGTAATAAGAGCTTGTTACACTGACTTACATTAAGAGCAGAGTTGGGGTGTAACAGAAGTATTTGGAATATGTATTCAAATACTGAAATTTAAAGGTGAGCATAATCAATGCTTGTTTATAAACTATTTCAAAATTAGCTTATGATGTGTTTTAAAGCTACACTATGTAAGATTTTGGGAATTAGAGACCTCTCTGGTGGAAATGTGTAATTGTACCCATTAATAATAATAAGAGTGTTAATTATTAATAATAATTATTAACAATATTGTGTACAATATTGTATTAACAAATTGCTTTACAAGCAAGAGGTAAAGCTTAACAGTAACAGAACAAATTATGAGTACTAATGAAGAATCTTACAAGAAAACGATACAGATCAAATTCAAAGATAAATACCTTGAGATGTATAGTTTTAATTAAATTTTAAATGAAAGAGATATGATTTTAGACGCTTCTTAAAAGTGAGCACTCAGCTTGACTGTCTAATAAAAGGTGGAATTGAGTTTAGAAGCATAATAATTGAAAGAGTCTCTCCACGTTTTCTGTATTTTACAGAAGGAATTTGCAGACAGACACTCTGTGGTGTAAGTGGGAACTTAAGGTCATTTATAGCTTTAAAAACAAGTAGCAGAACTTTGAAATCTATTTTGAATGATACAGGTAGCCAGTGCAGTTCTTTTAAAATGGGAATGATATGATCCTCCTTTCTTGTTTCTGAGGGATCATTGCTGCAGCATTTTGTCCAAGCTGTAGAGGTTATATTGTTTTCTTAGGACGTCCAGTAAGCAGAGCATTACAGTGATCAACTCTGCTTGTAACAAATGCATGAACAAGTTCCTCTGTGCTGCTCTGAGAGAGAAAAGGCTGAACTTTTCTTTCTTAAATGATCAAAAGCTATTTTGGTGACTGTGTTTACATGCAGGGCAAAACAGAGCTCAGAGTCTATGATCACACCCAGGTCTCCTACTTCAGGTTTAGTATATGAAGCTAAAGAACCAAGTATGCAGAACAATGTGCATGTTGTATCATTGGTTGCATGAATCTGATGAATGCAAACATGTTAAAAGAGTAGGACATGCCATCATCATCTTATCTTCATCAGTGTAATATTGATTTTGCATTTGAGACTTAAACATCGAGCCAGGCCTTCTATTTAGCTTTGTGTGTGACAAACTCCCACAGAATTCAACCCAATACCTCTTACTTCTAAGTGATTATTTCAGGCTTTACAGGGTGACTTCTGACTCAGTAATGCTACTTCTTTCAGCTTTCTTTTAAACAAAAATTTACATAGTGCAGCTTTAATCCCAGAATTATTAAGTTCTTTTGCTGGATGATTGAACTAAAAGTCTTCTCAGTAGTGGACATGTTTATGAATAATAAGCTTAACTTTTGTGTCATACTGGACTCATGTTGTAACACTGGCATGATGTTACATACATGTAATTTACATAAAACACACAGTTTCTAATTTACAGTCATTTTTACAATATTTTGTTTTTAGATATGGTCAATTGTTTGTGAAAAATATTTACTAATGTATTTTAAATTTGTAATATAGTAAGTTTAACAAAAGTGAGAGAATATGTATATGAAGAAACAAACAGTTAAGGTGAAAACGTGTGCCTAAGAGTGTTTCAGGGTCTGTAATATCTTAACAAAAACTATGTTAAAAAAAGTTTGAACATGTTTACATTTAGGAGGCTTGTCACAAAATATAAGTATATACGTTTTACATCATAATGCATATAAAAGCAAAATATTCATTGTGAGACATTTAAAGCATATATTGATAAGACACATGGGAAAACTCTACCGTTGTAATTGTTACTTCATTCACTGTTCCTTCCTGTTAGTGGTTCGCAGTTTTCTTCATGTAATTCTACTCTTAGTATGTTTTATGAAAACATTGCTTGTCATTTAAATGAAATTCAAAAATTTTCAAGTTTTTTTCCTCCCATCACCTGCTGAAATCCACTGCGGCTACAAGATCCCTTCAGCAGGACTACAGCCTATCTTAAGACTCAGCAAAAGTTAGACATTGTGTTAAATGCAGCATTTAGGATAGTGCATTCAGTATTCAGCCATCACTTTTATATGCAGTATGATGGAATACATTAATGAATATGTTTAGGCTGGTGCATTTAGTATTTAGTCACCACTACTTATCTCAAAGTACTGTGTCCAAATTTGATTACAGTTTAATTGTAAGAGTTATCATTTTGGAAGTATGAAGTTTTGCTCTGAAAGCAACAATATACAGTTGTAAGCAAAAGGTTCCCTGGTCAAATTGCATGCATTGTTGAAAAAGTGAAAATAAGTTAACTTATCCTCTACAGAGAACACACTTCTGCACATTTCAACGCAGACTTAATGTTTCTTTACTGAGTTTAACTCACTGGGATAAAAATCAAACATAAAACATGACCTCTTAGAAATTATGGCATATTTAGTATTTTTTATTTCATTCCCATGTGTTAAACTCATACACTGACATTTGCAGAACAAACTTCCATATTTATGTTTACTCAAACATTTGCGTATGCCTGTACACAAAATGCTCATAAAAAATCATGGTCACAGCACTAATTTTGATGTAATTGCTTAAATGCTCTTCAGAATCAGCTTCTTCTTAACATTTTGTACACGTGTTAAAAAGGTATATGCTGGATTTTAAAGCTTTTAGAGATTTAGCTTGGATTTCTTGTATATGCGCATTTCAGAGACTTTAAAGATTTAGGCTGGATTTCTAGGTGTTAGTGTGCAGAAGGTCCTTGCAAAGTCCTTGGAGCTGAAATTTCAAACGGAGTGAGAGTCATGCACTGTACTCTCAGAAAGAATCATCTTCAAAGATACTTTCAAACTTTGCTTCCTCCCAGAGTGCTTGGTAGTCTGCCAGCTGTTGCACAGTTTGGCCACAGCATGCGACTGTGTGCTCAGCATGCTTTGAAAGTAGTGAAGAAATCACTGGCTTTTTAATGTTTCTGGATTGTGTAATATCCTATAACGGGGATCTTTACAATGTTGCCCCAAACTCAATAACATGTTCTCCAGCATGGAGAAGATCATTCATCACCATGGCCTACATTTGTGTTTCTTTCATACAGCTGTAATTGCACCATGGGGGGAAAATGATGTTTCATTTTCATTTAGCTGTTCTCCTTACATTAAGCGAGGGAATTAAGAGGCAGTAATAGCGTTCCCATTCCTAACTGCCCGTGAAAGCCAGAGATGCTGAGACAGCAGAAATCAGCAGAAGCTGGTCCAAGAAAAAGAACTCCCTGATGAGTGAACATGATAACTTAAAGGGCTAGTTCAGGGTTTTCTGATGGCAGCTCATTTTGAGGATTTCTCAGATTATTAATCAAGTGCTTTTTTATTGTTATGAATTTATTTTAACTTTGTTTCTAACATTTAGAAGGAATATATATATATATATATATATATATATATATATATATATATTAGATAAATAGCAGTCATGTAGTATTTTATATGCTTATATTTAAATAATAAAGCTAGAAGGCTAACATTATAAATGCTCTCTTTAACTGGGGAGAGTGAGAGTAAGAGAGGCAGAGGGAGAGAAGGGAAAGAGAGAGAGAGAGAGAGAGTGAGGGGAAGGGAAGCAGAGAGAGAAGCTCTTTCAATTTTAGCTTTGTTGAGTTAATGACGGCCAAACTGTGGGTGATAGTCTGAATAATGGAAATGTTTACATAAAGACTTCTTCGTGCATTTGTTTGGCAGCCCTGGGCATTCATACAAATGAACGTTCAAACCAGCATAATGGGCTTTTTATACGACTCAATTCAATTTTACTGCGCTGAGCGTTTTACAATTTTACTGTCACTGCAAATCCGACAAAAGGGCCTGGCCCCCATGCACAACATGCAGAATTAAAGTCTAACCAGCTTTAATACCATTCAAAAGGACAAGACTTTTTCCCTATGTTGGAACAATTAGCTGCTCTGCAGTGTTTCTATAGCTGTGCACATATTGCTGTCACATCACTGCTCAAAAGGCTTATCACAGCAGTGGCAAAACAAGCGAGCTTCTCTACAGGGAAACATGAAAATCCTTGTTTCATTTAATGTGATTCAGTATATGCTTTTAAAATGGCTTTTAAGACATGAAATTCTGAGCTTTTTTGTGTTATCACCAACTTCCCTGAGGCTGTATACATTTTTCTTCAATCATTTGAAGTTTTAATGAAACTTTTAAAGGGTCTATATCATGCAACACAGAATTTTCTTCACTTTTTTAAAAATGGAAATGTACAGACCTCCGAAGTTGTGCATCATCCTGTATTCAGCATCATGCACATTTTAGGAACTAAGCTAATTTCTCTATGGGAGAAATGAATGGTGTTTTAGGACATCAACACTGTTGTACCCTGTGGTTCCAATCCAAATTTCACAATCATTTAGCAGCTGAAATACAAATAATTCTGCATACATGCTACAAGTCAGCTACAACTGTGGTGCATTGAAATGATATTGCACAAAAGTAAATCTGCTATTAAACTCTACACATTTAAAAAGGATGGTTCTTCAAGGGGAAGTCTGCATGTTTCCCTGTGTCTGAGTGGGTTTCCTCCCACAGTCCTAAGACATAGATTCAGGCCAATTAGATATGCTAAATTTCTCCTAGGTGTCAATGTGTATGTCTTTGTGTCTGTCCTGTGATGGACTAGCGACCTGTCCAGAATGTTTCCTACCTTCCACCCAATGACTGCAGGGATAGGCTCCAGCACCCCCCACCCGGTGACCCAGGAGGATAATCGACTTAGAAAATGTGTGTGTATGTTTGTGTGTGTGTGTGTGTGGGGGGGTTCTTTAGTAAACAAGATGGTTATATATAGAATCTTGAGTGCTCAAAGAACCCTTGGCATGATTGAACGGTTCTTTGCATGGTTAAACGGTTCCTAAGATTGACGGAGATGCCGACTACAGAATAATAACATGACTTCAGAGATCTAATCATATTATGGAGATAAGCAAATGTACAGTTAGGAGTCTTGCCCAAGAACATTTTTGGTATATCAAAGTGTGCTTGTTCAGGTGTTTTGGACAAACACAAAAAGTTAAATGTTTGTAAATTAGCTATATGTATTTGCTATATTTAAACATTGCCATTATTAATTTACATAAACAGACTGCAAATCCACAAAAACAAATGATTACCTTTATGTGAGAATAGCTAGTATAACTAGTGAATTACAGCAGAAAGGCAGTCATTTTTTCCATCATTGAGAAAACACATTTTTACTGTTTGTTTAAAAAAATGTGAATTTTTTTTTACTTGGACCTTTTAAATATGATCTTTACACTCTTTAAACTTCAATATGTTTTTTTTTATTTTCTGAAAAATCATCCAGTGAAAGGTACTTCAGAAAACCCAAAGTGATCCTTCTTTGCTGCAAAGAGCTCCTTTTATTTTTAAGAGATGGAAAACGAAATACTCCTCACTGCATATCTGAAACTGAAATGTATCTTTGCTTTTTACCTTTTTAATGTTGCCTTAAAAAGACTTCCTCCCCTCAACTGTGTGTGCATGAGTTTGTGAGTTTTGGGGGAGGGGGGGGGGGGTGCAGGATGGGGGTGGGTGTGCATGCATGGGTAGATGTGGGTGTTTCATATTATCCCCTGTATAAACCCAACTCATCAAAACCAACTTCATGGTGAATTCAATCTCGCCAATAGGTCTGTGTATGCATATGATTTCTGCACTCATTCATGGGTTGCTGGGAGATTCTCTTGGCAGGCCATTAGGATTCATGCAGTCTGTTTTGTGTGCAGCTGCCGTAGATAGTGCAAGGCTGTCAGCAGAATCATTTCAATGCTAATTTCCCGACATTCCAGATAACTTGTAGCAAACTCACTGTCAGAGTGGGAACAGGAGGGAGACTCATTTCTGCTGCAGCATCAGAATCACACAGCGCTGCCTGGCACACAGTTGATTTATAATCACATGGGGATTTGAGTGTGTATACACAAGCACAATCACACATACACACACACTCACAATAAGACAAACACACGCCCTTTTTAGACAGTGGAGAAGAAATAATATTCTGTTTTTTATTCATAGAGACAGGCTATTAAAGATGCAGTGCCAATGTATTTAGATTTTATCCAGTAGCTTAGGCACTTTTAAAACATTTGCATATGCATGAGCATGAAATGATAATAAGAGCCATCTATCAATAAATATACATGTATTCATGGTAAAGTGACATTTTAGTGGAGTTAACTCCCAAGCAACAGCTCAGTGTCTCTCACTAGGTGCAGTCTTAATTTAGCAATTATAACAATCATCTCTACCATATCACTGCATACTCAGTTCTACATCATCAGTCATTTTAAACAACACTTATCTATTGATATTGGATTATAATTATGAAATGGCTATACATTAATATGGACCTGTCCAGGGTGTATCCTGCCTTCCGCCCGATGACAGCTGGGATAGGCTCCAGCACCCCCTTCGTGACCCTGAGGGAGAAGCAGCTTAGGAAATGTGTGTGTGTGTGTATACATTATTGTGAAACCCAGTGTATACAATACTACTATGTGTAGAAAGTGTTGAAGCTAATGTTAGCCCTTTACTACATTGTGTTGCCATATGGCAACAATGATTTTATAATATTTTTTGCCAAATTATAATTAAAAAAATCAAACATTTTCTTTTAAGAAACCGAAGGCTTAATGTGTACAATATGCTTTTTCTGATTAAGACGGAAGCAGTACCATCTGTAGTGCTCTAAAAATGCGTGATTACTTTAACATTTATACAAAACAACATTAAAAAAGATTTAAATACAGTCTATGAGGTTTCAATTTCTTTTTTACATGAATAAAACCAGTGTAGATGCCACAGGTTTTATAAAAACTTCTGAAATCAAATTATTGCCATGTGGCAACAGCACATAAAAGAGTAATGCACCATGGTAAATGAACACACACACACACACACACACACACACACACACACACACACACACACACACACATATATATATATATATATATATATATATATATATATATATATATATATATATATATATATATATATATATATCTCCAAACACCAGAAAACTACAAAAGCTCACTGAAAAATGTCTAGTAGACCTTTAATATATAAACTGATATAAACTGATGTAACTTAAAATTATTTTAAATTGGTTGGCAGTTGTTCACATTCACAGACAGACAGACAGACACACACACACACACACACACACACACACACACACAAAAACAAAAAATGTCCATGCAATGCATTAAAAGAGGCTGCTGTGGTCTTTGTAACATCAGTCTTTGTATTATGATGGTTTTGGGAAACAGTGCCTCGAAGAGCTGATTCAGATCACAAAAAACTAATCAACAAACAAACAAACAAACAAACACAGACCCTGAGAAACTCAGACATCTCCCCAGAAGAGTGTGATGGAACAGACTGCAGTTGCAGGTAGTCTCCTGAGTGGGGCAGCAGAGGAACTCCTGCTCTCACCTCCTTTTTCTCTACTTACACATGCCAAGCCAGGAGCATAATTTTTCTTCTACTAGTTTTTTTTTCATGTGTAGCTAAATATATTAGGTCAGTTAGCTGAAATGAATGCAGTCAGCAAAACTGGCCTTTTTAAATTGTGTCATAATGTTGAAGCGCATTGCTGCAGAAAATGAACAAGAATTAATACATTTAACAAGCTACACGAAAAACATCCTCAAACAGGGCAAGAAAAGGTCAAGGGAAATGTTTTTGCTTTAAAGCCCTTATTGGAGAATCTGTGTAAATAAGCGTGATGTGAGTGCGTGAGTGTGAATGTGAAACGCTGTATTAGATGAAATAACCATTTCACTCTGAGTCTCAATAAATGTAGGCTCCTGCTGCAAAGCTTTTGCCCATCTTATCTGAACAAATATTCCTCTGAAACGAATGTTAATGGAATAATTAAAAGTGATAGGTGCAGCTTTCTGACTTGCCTGTAGCAGATGAAAGCACCTGTGCGAACCATCTCTTTTTTTCATCATAAGCTCTAATACAAATAAAATGAGAGGTATAAAGTGAAGCTGACCAGCATGGAGCTCAAATAGAATGCTTAAGTAAAGCACATATATTAGTCAGAGTGAGATTAAGCTATGGAATTTTAAAAAGGCTTGTATCAAAAGGGTGCACCGATTTGCTGCAGGGAGGTGAAGAGAATAGAAATCACACTGTATAAATACAGTGTGAACATTTGGTAATTTGACTAAAAGCTTGTATGTAAATGTGACATACATATTTAGAGCTGTATTCTTTGAAAAAGCAATGCATTTCCCTTTTTTTGCAATATAACTTTATATAATTAGAGAAAAGGCTGAGATGGTGACCCTGGCAGCCAAGTATGTCTCAGCTCTGCATCATCTTAGGAATGGCATTTAAAATATTACTCCCACATATTGAGAGTGTTATTGTTATTCCAGCTGTTTATAACAGACTTATGTCCATGTAGTATTCTGTACAGTTTATTCACTGATTCATTTCATTTTTTTTATCTAAAATCTACATTTTAGCTTAAAAAATGAAAAACATATAGAGAGAAGGGGACTCCTAAAATCCACACAAGAGCTAGTAGAGCATGAAAACTGTAACCATGAGATAAACAGTAAAGCTTTCATCTTTGAGAGACAGGAAAAAAAAAATCAAGCTCCTCTCTCACCTCAGATCTAAAAATCCACAGCTGTTTCTCTTCGTCCTTCCACTGTGAGAAAACACCTCAACACAATGGATCTGAAAGGATGTGTAGCTGACAAAGAGCCATTACAGAGAATCTGCCAATCAACCAAAGAAGCCACTGGTGTTCTCAGAACAATGGACTGACCACCACAGAGTCAAGACATCATAACTGGGATTACTTGGAATGTGACAAGCGGATTTCTCTGAAAAACTGAAAGCAAGATTCCCAAAAAGAACAGAAGCTGTAATAAAGGCAAAGTGTGGACACACTAAATACTGACAAATCTCGTATTGTGTTTAGATGTTGAGGCTTCTGGGTAATTTTCTGTCAGATATATAGTACTGTGCAAAATCTTTGGCACCTACACACATTATTTAAACCCATGTATTTTGGTAATTAGTGTGTGATTTGCTTGTTACTGCACCCCATATAGTTAGATTACATACAAATACCCATAAATATCGTAACAAGAATTTATTTTTTTTATCTTTAGAGCTAGTTTGAAGAACAAGGTTTAGTTACAGATTTCTACCCAGTGCCCTCAGCCATCACATAGGTTCATTTCCATCACCAGCATATTGATTTAACATAGTGAAGGATTGATTAGCCGATCCAGGTATTGGATGACAACTACAAATAATACTGGCCTGCCAATGAGGAGATGTTTCAAAATGGTTAAACAAACACACTGACATGCATAAAGTCACTATAAATTCAGCACGTATTATATTCATAGTTTTGTATTTACTCTTTATTTAAATAAATGAACGATGATTCCTGACTTTGAAACAGTGCTATATGTATATATTTTTTCCCTACAATATTATTATCCCTAGTATTAAGAATTTTGTTGCTCTGGCAATGGTTAACTGAAACTCACATCTATAACTGCATTTGACATCAGCTGTAAAGTCAAATGTTACATGACTGAAGACCGAATCATTAGCAGTACTTGTTTCAGCTCAGGAGTGAAGAGACACTTTCAGTGCCCTATAAAAGCACACTAACTGTGGGCCGGAGGCATTGCTGAATCTCACAGACCCTGTCCATGGTGCTGATCCCACGGTTCTGTACTCTGCACAAAGAGCAATAGTCTGATTAATGGTGTGGACATCGACTAAGACCACAGACGCAGGAGTCGTTTATATAAATATTTCCCTTACCTTAATTCCCCTAATTAATAAGACGAGGAAATGTGTTTTTACAGCCTGGCGATGGTTACATATTAGTGAAGACTGGTTGGTTTTTGACCGTCTCATGGCCCTGGCGTTTATGGGCCAGTTCACTCTCAGCTGCAGGTGATTCATCGAGCCCATTATTAATGACCAGCCTGGTGGAATAAACCACTACGTACAATATGGGGGGAGAAGATCAAACCATTAGATCATTTTTCTGTGTGAGACTGTGTGAAAACTGAAGGCAGGAGGGGAGAAGGAGCAGTGTGGTGAGGGGATCTAGGCTACAGTATTAGTGCTACTTAGTGTACTGCATAATGTGAAAAATATGATGTGATATATGTGTTTCATATGTATTTAATTGCATATGAAACACAATGGCTTATTTTCATAGACAGTAAACCAGGCAGTAAGTAGGTTTGCATTTCATTGTATCTTACAGTAACAATGAGTAATAATAAAATGCCAGAATACAGAATAACATTCTGTTCACTAAAACGAATAATCAGCATGGGAAAAAATTATGTTGCACATTTTACTAGATAAAAAGAAAATACTTTTTAATAAAAGTATGTATCAAAGGACTGACTTCAACTACAGACATACTTTTGATGTTTTATTCAACAAGTTTTTAAACACTGATGAGTGCGAGTTTATTTCTTCTTCTGATCAACACATCATATTTCAGAGTGACTCAGCTAGTGAACATCCATCAAAGCCCCCCAGATTTAGTTTGTGCCTCATCACTTCTTTGCTAATGTGACAGATTCATAATAAGACAGGAAAATAAACTCAGTTTGATTCATATGCACTGGAGGGGCGTTTGTGAAAGACATTAAGGAAGAGTATACAGTGAGAATTGGTTATAATCCAATTTGCAGCACAACTAATTATCCTCATTATCCTTGAGCTTATTTGATTGTACGAGAGCATTCTTAAACTCCTGCCAGTCGTTTTCAACCACATATAACCAGGGAGCCTGCTCAGGTGGGCTCTCGGCAGGGGCACTGGGACGGTGTTAGCAGCTTGTTGGAAACACGAGAGACTGTTTGGTGCCACAGCATGAGAGATAAGAGGAAAGGTGCTAAATGGTGACGGGCCTGATGTTCTTTTTTCTCAACTACCCCTAATGTGCTTGGGGGAGGGAGGGAGAAAGGGGAAAAAAGATAGATAGATAGATAGATAGATAGATAGATAGATAGATAGATAGATAGATAGATAGATAGATAGATAGACAGACAGACAGACAGACAGACAGACAGACAGACAGACAGACAGACAGACAGAGAATGCTGTTCTCTGAGATGGAACATTAATTGTGGGGCAGATGGAATCAAGGTGTTGCTGATTGACTCTTTGGGATTTGTCTGTTGTTGCCTGTTTATCTCTTTGTTACAGGGCTGCATGGCATGTGTTATATAAGAGGATATGACTCTTAAAGGAATACTCCAACTCTTTTCTGTTTTTCAGCCTAATCTCTATCTGCTGCTGACTGTAGCATATGATTGATTATCACAGACAGTAATTTCTCTGTGCTTAGAAAAGAACAGAACAGCCATTGCCTCAAAACACACTTACAATGGAAGCTAATGGGCAGATGCTTCAGAAAAAGCATTGATTACAAGTACGCTTACAATAGAAGCCAATGAGCAGATGCCTCAGCACTCAATGGTTTTCTGTTCTTTTACCAAGAACAGTTAAAAAAAAAAAAAAATCTAAATTATTGTGCATGGTAATCAACTGTACAATTTACATGTGGCACATATAGACTAGGTTGAAATATGTAGGAGTATTCATTTAAATCTCCAATTTATAGTAGTAATGTGTCACATTTTGAACGGGTGGGGAGGAGAGATGCCGGGAGCAGGGGTGAAGGCAGAGAGCAGATTTATTCTTTTAAACACAACTTAAATGGCTTTTCAGCCTGTCACATTAACGTCTCGCGTACTCCGTCTGGCTTCCTCTCGCGCCTTGCCGGGGTCTCCTTCTCTCTTCAAAGCTCTGCCACCTACTGAAGGGAGATATGACCATAAGTAGGCTGGCAGAAACAAGGAAGGTGAGCATCGAACCCGCTGGTTCAACCGGACCGGCCTCTCTGTCCTGCATTTGATGCTCGGCCACGCCTCCTTCTCCACATACTGTATCATTAAAGTATTGGTATTTTTTCATTTTTGAGTAATCAGTTCATGATTGATGACTGGTATAGTATGTAAAAGTTGAACCCCCTGGTCATGTTTTGTTGAATTTCTAAGTCAGGGATCAGCAACACGCAGCACTATTCTCCCTAGAGTTTTAGGTAAAAATAAAATAATCCTCCTTTGCAGTAAAATTGAACTCTTATGATCGTTCTGACACAGTTTGAACAATACATGGTCTTAAACACTAGAGTTAATGCAGCCTATAAATGCTTATTCACTTACCTTTAACTCCCGAAGCTTGGGGTGTGGACTGCTGATCACCACAGCAACGCAGACAAGAATCTTGCCTAGCTAGCAGCTAATGAAACAGCAAAGAGAACGATTTAAGATGAACCATGATAATCTGGAGATGAATGGACTTATTTGCGTTTCATCTACAACAAGAAATCGTCAAACACTAAAAAGCTAAAGTCAGCTTTTTATTTGAATTTTCTTGTTATTCTTTAAATGATACAGCAGATATATTCTCGTGCCTCAGGCACCATTTAAGGAGGAACGGGAAAAATGGAATAAAAAGCTGACAAAAGAGAAGCTGACCAGCCTCGTAAAAGGCAAATGTTGAGAGATTTTTTGCAAGAATCTGTTCTACTTTTGTGGAAAAGTTTCCTGCCAGAGATGTGGAAAAAGCAGCTACAGCTGACCTAAAGCTTAAAGCAGAGCAAAGTAATCCTGCATTTTCATTCATAATATATTTTTTGCCTGTGCTAGGACATAAACACATACTGAGACATATTTACAGCCAAGAAGGTAAAATGGACATAAAATGTTGTGGCTCCCAAGGTGGTTTGATTTTTATTGAAAGGACAAAATGGCTCTACTTAACATTTGGGTTGCTGACCCCTGTTCTAATTGAAACCAAGTTAAAACAACCTCTGCAGGGAACGTACATTTGATATTTTCCGTACATTTTAGTGCATAGTTTATTTTGTGCTGAGTTTCACATATTGGGGGAAAAAGTATTAAATGTGCCACACCCTTTACACAGGCCACATTTTATGTTTTACTTTTTTCTAAATTACATCAAATTCAACAGTAATTTGAAGTTTATCTTCTGTAAAATGCATGCTAAACTTCACAGTCAATAAAATGTCATTTAACTTTGCGTGTCCAAACTTTTGAAACAACTGTACCTAAGAAAGGCCACATCGTTTTCTTCATAAAGCTGCATGTGCTTCCTATCACTGTCTCTGAGACAGGTCACCCAGTATCTTATCCAAAAAAGTACCATGTACTGTTTTTTTAAGGTAAATCATTTTAAAGTAGTTTACTGAATCTGTAACATGTCTCTGTGCTACCTCAACACATCTGACATCTAGTCTGATGTAAAGTATTCTGCATTAAAAAAAAATCTTAGAGATGAACATGACCGCCATATTTCTTTCCCTCTTTCTCGCCCTCAGCTCATAACCATAAGTAGCTTATGTCACTCTCATGAAGAGACACTCCGTCAGTGAAATTAGAGCTAAAATTCAGCACTAAGGAAATCAAATTGACTGCACTCGATGGGAATCCAGCCCCAACAGCACTGCACGACATGCTGTAGATTTTTCAGCTTAAATGGTGGAAAGTCTTTTTAACTGAAAAGACTTCAAAATGAATCATTGTTTTCATTGGTTTCCATGGTTTAACCCTGTGAACCCTAGGCATTTTATTCAGTTATTAGTTTTAAATCTTATTATTCAGTAACTGCCATCAATTATTCAGTAACTACTATGTACAACCAATAGGTATGTGCGTATGTACTATGTAGTTATAGAAGTGAGGAACTGCTGTCATGTGCATGTTGTTTGAGTTTAAAGGGTTTAAAGGCCCAATCACAAATGACTGAAACAGCTGCACAGCTGTCTCAGGATGGGCTCTGAAAGAGAGCACGGTAAAAGTACATATTGTTACAAGCAGCCTGTTTGTTGCAATGGCTCCTGACAGTCAGCATAGCGCTCTATTTGTGTTGTAGACCTTTCCTTGCATTTTCAGGTTTTATGCTTACACTTTAGGAACTGGCACAATAAGCCTGTAACGGCAGTAAGAGCAGCGTGGCCAGCGAAGCTCCATTTCTGTTTCTTATACTGTGTCATTTAGAACTGTCAGAGCACACGTCCATGGATAATGCAGCCTAGATCAGCCACTTTCCCTGAGAAAATCTCCTCAATAGGGGCTCATTTCTGCTGAGCTGGTCCAGGATGCTGAAAAATGTTGTTTTTGCAGCAGCCCACTCCGTAAAGTTCCCTGATGGTCTGTGCAGGATGCAGGCAGAGCAGCAGCAGCAGGCCTCCACTAGCTCTCCACTTCAAAGACACAGCCAACCACAGCGGGGCTCCGGCTTACAGGGACTCATCCCATTTCTCCTGTTCTGAGAGAGAGAGAGAGAGAGAGAGAGAGAGAGAGAGAGAGAGAGAGAGAGAGAGAGAGCGAGAGAGAGAGAAACAGAGAGACAGAGAGAGAGAAATTACATATGCATGTGAGAGAGACAGAAAGAAAGAGAAAAACAGGGGGAGAGACAGAGACTGAGGGACAGTGAGGGAGCGATAGGTAGCGGGGGAGGAGAAGGAAAGGACGAGTGATAGAGAAATAAAAAAGGAAGAGAGGAAAGGAAAGAAAGAAAAAGGGAAAAGGAGATGGAGGGAAGGAGAGTGAGCAAGACAAAAAAGGGGAAAAAGAGAGGGGGAAGAGGACAGAGAAATAGTGATAAGAAGAGAGGGACAGAGGGAAAGAGAGAAAGAGACAAGACAAAAAGAGAGGGAGAGAGAGAGAGAGGTGAGGAGGAGGAGAAAGAGCTAGAGAATAAAAAAGAAGGAGAGGGAATGAGACAGAACGAAAGTCATAAGGACAGAGAGAGGGGGGATAGAAAGAAAGGAAAAGAGGAAGACAAAAGGAGAAAGAGGAGTAGCAAAACTCAGGAAAAAAGAGAGAGGGAGAGAGAAAAGTAAAGGTGAGAGATATACAGGGAAGTACAGTGAAAAGAATGAGAGAGAAATAGGGATAAGGAGAGAATGAGAGACAGAGCGAAGAACAGAGAGATATAGGAAGAGAGAAAGAAAGACAGTAGCATCAGTAGCTCTTTGATAGTGCATATACATGTGATCTGATGCTGTGTCTGTATTTTTAAGGTGTGAAAATAGGTGTGTGTGTGTTGAGGTTGGCTTATTTTTGCAGCACTGTGTGTGTGTGTGTGTGTGTGTGTATGAGAGAGAAAGAGCGAGAGCGAAACAGGGAGGGAGATGCAGGCAGAGTGCTAGCGTAGCACTTGTTTGTTTAATAGATGATTTATCTATCTCTGAGGTCCAGTCATACGCTGCTTCTCTTGCATTTTAATGCCTCTGATAGTGAGTCCTGCAGGGCTCACTGCCTCACTGCCTGCTTTTAATGCTCTTTAAGGTGTTCCTCTCCGGAGAGCAATAGCAAATAGCTTCAGGTCACCTCTGCTCTCTAAGGGCTATACTGCTAACGGAGTCTAATTCACACAGTAATAAAGCCAAGTGAAATTTTATTCCACTGAAATTAAATAGGGGGAATTTGAAATGAACCAATCATACATTTAGTCTGAGAGCCCTGGATTTTATAGGCTATCTCTTTAAGATCCAATCATTTAGACAGTGTCCAGCACACCAGCTTCAAAATTAAGTTCATTCAACTGAAACTTTTTTTCACGCCAGACTATTCAGTGACATATTATTCAAATACAGTAGAGAAATGCAATGTGCTCTGTGGATTCAAATGATAATGAAGCAACATAACATACAGTGCTGTATGTGCCCCTGAGTGTCAAAAGAGCCTAATGAACTAAAATGTCTCTAAGGAAACAGTCAAACTTTAGAGCAAAATATGTTATTCCTAATATACTTTCAAAAAAAGAGAAGAAATCATGCCAGAATGAATACAACTGTTTGAATAGCTGATAGAAATACAGTCGTGTACCAAAGTCAGAGACCATCCTTCATGGACTGGTCACGCAAAAGACCTCAACTTCACTGAAGGTGTTTAGGTTTATTTGGATCTGCAAAGCATAAAATGCAACCAATTTCAAAGACTGAACTTTAGAGGAGTGAAAAATATCCCTGAAAGAAAGTCTCCTGAAAAGAAGACAAAGGAGAAGCGCAGATGCACGAAATACTGACATCAAAACTGATGGTATATTTAGTGTTTGAGGCTTTTGTGTAATTTTCTGTTAAATGCATGTTTTCTGTTTCTCTCCTGATTTTGAAAAGTGAATCATTTGAACTTCATTAACTAAAAATTAAATCAATTAAATAAATGAAGTCTTGTGTACAGTACTGTATGGACCATACTACAAATTCAGTTCATGCATTTGCACAGCATAAATAAATAAATAAATAAATAAACAAACAAATACATACATAACATTTGGACTTTAGATGTTTATAATGATTATGTAATGATAATGTATGATTATATGATCTATTTACACCCAAGGCATTGACTGGGACAGTAATAAGCTAAATATACACAAAATCACTTATATGGCACTTTACGTTTTTTCATGTGTTTTCAAAGATCTTTTGATTTCTTTTCAAGTAAAGTTGAAAGGTTAAGAGTTTTCTTCACATATTTAGATTTTTATATATTTCTTTAGTTTTTAAAAGGTTTTAAATAAATAAAAAAACCTTTACCAAAACACATAAAAATGAGTCAATTTAAAAATGGTCCCATGTTTACATTTCACTACTCAAACAGGAAGGGCCAGATTTATAAAAGTCTGAGGTAACAGAGCACAATAATAAAAGCTATTCATAAAGTCACCCAGAAGTCACTGGCACTTCAGTGTTCTAGGCAAGAGCCAATCAGAATCTACATGCATACATACATGGCTAGGAAAAAATATATAAATAAATAAATGAAGACAAAGAAAAACAACATTTTTTGAATTTTAAGTGATGAAGTTCTGGCAGATAATAGTAAAATGTTTGATAAAGATGCTTTTAACTTTTAAACAAGAAAATGTTTTTTAATCAAAAAGCATTTTTACTAGAAAAATTACATAAAATTAACAAAATTAGAAAATATAAAAAATAACATTTTAAAATTTCACTTTTACTTGTAGGAATTAGTATATAGTATGTAACATTTCAATTCTCAATTAAATAATTCAATAGTACTGCTAATAATATATTTTATATATTACATATTTTTTGCTGCTAAGCTTTTACATGCAATTAAAACTAATATTACTTGCTGTAATTCTAGTTATTATGGCAAGCTTAGCTTTTGTTTGTTATTTTTCTTTATCTATTAACTGCCGATGCCCCTGTTATACACAATACACTGTATAGGATTTACTATAAAGATTAACAGCCGGAAAAAAAAACCTCAGTGTCCACAAAACATACACACATTCGTACACGTCCACATGCACACAGGAAGACAAACACCAAGCAAAAAGCATGTTTTCTTCAGTTCTCTTCTAATCCCCTCTGCCATGTTATTTTCTTATGCAAATGTCCTATCAGGGACAGTATCACCACGAGGCTGCGGGCAGTCAGGCCTGTCTTAAAGCCGACTATCGCGAGGCAGGCCTGCTAGATAAAATGGAGTTTTGAAATTCACACAGAAAATCAATCAGAAAGCACGGCATACCCACACATCACACAGAGATCCATTTCCTCCTCCTGTCACAGCAGTCAGCTCCTCTACACAAGAACACCAAACAAACCAAATAAAACCTGAATGATGGTGACTGACACTGCCATCAGCGCAGCGCAAATCAGACAGTTTATTTTACGACCTCAAAGGGCCGTATTGTCATAATGTGATAATATGAGGACTCAAATAAAGCTAAAGAGGTAAAGGCCTCATTACCCTTTAATAAAGTTACGTGATTTGCAAAGCAATGTGAATTGATGGTGTGACATTCAGAGCTCAGAGGTTGATTCACAGATGCTAGACTAGAATGTCTGGCTATGTGGCAGAGTATCTGCTGTCATAGCACTTTAATTTGAGTAAATTGTCCAATCCATGCTCCGCCCACAATTACAGAATCCCATTCAGTCAAAAAGGAGGCTGTGGCACACAAGACAGCTTTTGTCAAAATACAGAATGTCAGAGTGCATTAATAATTTAAAATCCTATTTATTTGGCATGCAAGGCCAGACTGTTAGGAGAGATTTATGTGTCATGTAGCTGAGTTAACATGATGGCAAATTCTTCATTGTCACTTCCGACCTGGAATACAGAACTCAGAACATTATGTTAGTTTGCTGGGAAACAAGCTATGCAATGTTCGTCAGATTTTAGCAGTGGTGTGTTTTAAATGGGAAAACAGAGCTAAGAATTCACAGTATTTGGAATTCTGAACCCAAAATTTGGAGGATGGAATTTGAAATTCAGAACTCAGATCCTAGAACATGGAATTCAGAATATAGAACACCATAAAATGTAACACGAAATGCAGAGCTCATAACTCAGAGCATAGAACATAAATTCAGAACATGGAACTCAGAACAAGGGACACAGAACTCAGAATGTGGAACACGAAAATGAGCCAATCATCTTGCAGGTAAACAAACTACGCTTTTTTTTCAGATTTGACCTGATTTCAACTGTGCCTTAGACATATTCATGGGAACATTCCGAAAATTAAATATGGAACATTAAATATGGAACACGGAATACAAATACATAGAGTACTGAACAAGAAAAACAGCTTGATGGCAAAAAAATGCAATTATTTAGTTATTTATTTTTCCTGGTGATTTCAAATGCATTTTTGAAAAGTTGGGAATACAGCACTCAGAATTCAAAACACAGAACTCAAAACTTGGAAGTTGGTACACAGACATTTGAACACGGAACCTGGAACCTGGAACCTGCAACATGGAAAACAAAACACAAACAATTACAGTTATGCCCACTACTAAATATATATTCAAAATATGGCAATGCAAATGTAACATTTCTAATAGTTGTATGCAAAAGGCACCCCTGCTCAAATGATTTGTTTTGTTGATTTTGTGAGTGAAGGTAAGTAACACTTCTTCACATTTTAATCCACAATTACAGTTTATTTCTTATTTTAATTCAATATTTTGGATAAATACAAAAATAATGGCACATTTTAGATATGTTTTTTTAATTTATGTTTTTTTTCCAACACGTTGAACCAATATGTCTGCAAATAAATTGTGCACTATTTGCAAAAAAAAGAATGAATAGTACATATTTAATGAATAAGTACATATTTAAATGTGCTGTCTGTAGGGAATCTGTATTTATTTTCACTTTACTTATTTGCATACAACAATTGCATACAACTGTATTCACAATAATAAACATATTAAAAAACATTTTAGACCAAAAAAAATAGCTTAGATTTAAAACTAGCTCACATTTAATGATATGTAACCCTTAACATTATAAATACTTATATTTATTAACATCATCAACTCTTGCTTATTACATACATATTTCATAAGCAGCTTATCAGGTAAAAACCTGAGCATGACAACGCTGACAAGCAAACCAAGGCTAAGTTTAATTGTAGACGTACTGGTAGATAGAAATGCGGTCACAAACATTTTATATCTGCTGCTGCACCTCGTGTTCTGCTATCTTGTGGTAAAATGGAACAGGGAAGAAGCCAGTATGCCAACAAACTGAACCTACAAACACAGAAATACATAGTACTGTGGAGATAAGCCAACTCAGAGTTTGCGTAGGATAAATAACCCAGTATCCCAGCACCCAGTAAGGGTGGTGTCCATTAGCTACAATAACATAGTCCAGCTCTGTGTTCTAGTATTTTATAAAGCCTGTTCAACTCTGGGCTGGGCATGGACAGGTCAGTTGAATAGTATAAATGTAGGCATTTGGCCATAAATATTTCCACTTCATCTAACAGCAGCAACTTCAAACAACCTTCCTCCTGATGCTTTGCCAACCTTTTCTACAATCCAGTTTCACTTGTTCACAGTGAGGTGTGTCAGAGACTGAGTACAGAAAGTGCTATTAGTTGAAAGTGAAACTTCACCCAGACATGCACAGAAACACAAGGTGACATTCTTTTCTCTGGTGTCAAATCTATCTATTCTTCAATTCAAATCCTCTGAAGTATAGATCAAAACTAACAACTTGATAGGAGCTTATATTGGTAGCGATGTTACTTAATAAACCAATTCTTATAGTACAACCATTTCTTTGTAAGAAATGCATCAAAAGAAATACAAAGTAACATACTTTGTCATCTTAAAACAAACCTACTGACGTTTACATGAAAAGTAACAAACAGGGAGGATGTTAGATTGATGATATCAACTAAATCAATTCTTATAGTACAATTAACTTTTTTCCTTTGTAAGATATACTTCGTAAGAAATACAAGGTGACATTATGTACCTTTTCATTTTAAATCAAACCTGCTGAAGCTGGCAGGACTTTCAGCTACTAACATCATTTCTTATAGTATAATTGCCCATTTTCTTTGTACAAATTTCTTCATATGAAACAAACTTTTAGTTCAAGACTGATGCTGACCAAATATAACTATCTGTGTGCTGTGGTGATAAGTGGGAGCGAGTTGAGAGGACGGTTAAATAAGCCTTCAAAGCTACAGCCCAGAGCCATAACGAATGATGAGTGAGAGGCGTGCACAGCCCAGCCTCGATATCCCACTTGTGAACCTTCAGCTCATCAGCACAACACAAAGAACCCTCAATGAACCATCAATTCGTTTTGACAACAAGCAGAGTGCGCACACTTCAGCAAACACTTTGATGTTGCTTGAGCTAGGATAGCATAATTGTTGAAGCTGTTGACTGATTTGTTATAATTGGCATCATTTTTTGGACTTGTGAGCAATTTGAACGCACCTTTAGACGCTAAGTGGGCTGTTGTATGTGACATAACTACCACTCAAAAGCATATAACCAAAATTTAATCCGTGTTTTCAGTATTATATAATCCAAATTGTTGCATACACACATGCAAAATGATTCTAATATGTTGTTACTTCATAGGATTCAAATTATTCGAAGGAAGCTGTAAAAATGGGCAGAATGATAAGCAGAGCTGTAGATGACACCTAAGTTACTGTGAAAGCTGTTTAGTATTGATAAAGTATAGTGATAAAATCCATAATGTTATGTGCACAATTATAAGTAGACAGGCCTAATTAGCAGAGACAGATTACTGACAGGGCCAGTAGGGCCAGTGCCCAGGGGTCTCTGCCTGCCACTGGACTTAGATACAGGCCGAGGCAACTAAAAGACTAGAGACAATGTACTCAAATTGTAAAACTAGTTATGTGAATGTCAAATTTAAGTGTAGCAAGTCCAAATTCATCTATACTGTTAAAGATCTTGCTGGTTACTGATCTTACTCTCTCTTCTCCATCAGTCAGTATTAAACCTGTCAGCTTCATCAGATATTCATGTTCTTCAGACGTAACACCTCATTGCTGCCGTTTTAATGGAATTTGTTAAGACTGTTCTGATGAACAACCATTACTAAACGAATTATTGTAAAGTGCTGTAATTTTGTTTTAGTGATGTTTGTGTGTGTCACAGTGACGTAATGCTGATAACTGAACACGTTATGTCAGGCTAGTTGATTTCAAGTATTTTCTGTGATTCTTGGTCAATTTTGAAATTTCTCTGCATTTACAAGATTCACAGTATGAACATTGTATCAGTGAGATATACTGTAAGATAAAAAAAATCAGTTGTTATTTCACCCAAAAACACAATCCAGTCCCAACCCAAAAAAGATCAGTGTTACTTGACTCAGGTGTGATGTCAGACTAGAAAAAAGCAGCCTTTATGACAGACACCACTTACTGGAATTAGCATTTAAAATGTTTATGGAAGTTTAAAACAGTCATGATGAGCTTATGTAGGTGTTATATGAATGCATGAACACTGAGCTCTACAGTAAAGTGCTGCCATAATATGACAGATGATTTTAGATATATAAATGTATGATTGCTGAACACCACTGTGCAGGCATTGGTGAAACCCTATGAAATTGAGCCACAAATGAGTTGGGCAAACCATCCATTAGCATGTCAAGATTTATTTAAGATTAATTGTTGGCATTTACACCCATTAAAATCCCAAACTTATTAATCAGTAACTGCAGGGACTGCAAACTGGCTGAGCTATTCTTTGGTTGTAGAAGTGTCTAATAAAGCTCTGGGGCCTGCTGGTCATTTAAAGGATATCTTTAGCCACTGCTGTTTGCTAATGTGGCATTCTGCGATACTTTGGTCATGCTCAGCAGTTTAGCCAGGCTCTAGCAGAGGCATGCTAACGTAGTGTTCTTTGCTGTTTTAAATTCATAAACTGATCAGAACTTTTTGAGCAATGTGAAATCTGCATCTGTTTAGAAGGACCAATGGTAAATTTATGGCTGAGTGCTAAAGACACGTCTCACAAGAAACAGAAAGACAGAGCGCTGAAAGGAGCGAGACAGCCAACATGTAACCTTAATGTCCTCGTTTTGCACTTTAGTTCTGCAGGTCTTAAATGTTAGTTGTTTGTTTTGTGTCTTAGTCCGTTTTGTTTCATTTACTCAGTAATCTTAAAGTGTTGTAACTGTAAGGTTAGACTATTGAAGAGCTGCATCTAGCTGTGTTTGTTTTTCAAGTCTCGTTAATCCATTTTGAAAGTCTAATTGGCAACGATGGGCTGCTCAGAACCTAGTTTTAGAACAGAAATAGAAGCAAAACAGTGCTGACTGAAATATACATCAAGAGCCTGCTGTGACCACTGCCTGCCTCCATCGCCAAGCAGAAGATCTGCATTCCTCACCGGAGAGGCGGCCAAGCATCGCAGGAAGCTTGCCTTGCCGGTGGGGTCCAGTCCAAAGCGTTGATTTTGCTTTTATTTATTGACACTTAGGCCAGCTTTACACTAGTGATAGGGTTGTTCTGCTCACTGCTCAAAAGCTACATAATTTGTAAAATCCACTAAAATCAGTTCTGTTCCCTGGATCATGGTCAAGCCCTCACGTGAATTTATTTAAAATATCCATGTCTTGCAGTAAGTGGGAAATTAGGTGCTTTCGAGGCCTGGTCCCGCTACACTAACGTGACTGTGATTCATGCTTTAAACATGGCCAGAGTGAGTCATATCACACTGGTGGACATGTGTCCCAGATTTAGATAAGCAGCAGCACAATTGTCCCTGATAACCATCTTAGACACACTCAATTTGGGCATTCACATAGAAAAGCATCAGTATTACACACTAGCGCTATTCGCTGCATCCTATTAACTACCTTTCTCTCTTTCGAGCATTTCTTAAAAAGGTCAATGCGATGAACAGTTAATTTCCAGTCTGTTAAATGTTGATGTATTGCTGTAAGCAAAGGAAAACAGAAGTAAAGGGAAGAAGAGGACATATGCATAATCCCATGTTCCGCAGATATCTTTAAACAAACGCAGGCCCCTCATATTTATTCATGTCATTGTGTCGCACAATTACACTGACAAATGCTTGAGTGATTTTCTGCCGCATTTTCATTAAAGTAAACCTCCTAAAGAGAGAAAGGAGATGAAGGGGTGGACTAAATGGTTCTTTTCTATCATAGCGTGCTCTCATAAATATTGTAATTGTCCAGAGATGGAGTGGGAGTGAGAGATGGTGGATTATTTAAAATGATCACCTCTGGCAAGACTTGGGGCTTTTGGGTTTAAAGGAGAGTACGGGTAAAGGTTCTCTGTGTGTGTGTCTATTTTCATGCATTTTCAAGAGAGAAATGTCCTGGGTTTGTGGGGAAACTATGGGAAATTGAGGCTGTAACTCTATGTCCTATGTTTTAAAAATGATTTTAAATTTTTTGGTGCCAAGGTTAAGCTCAGGTTAGATTTACAAAATTCAGTAGCACTTTATTTGAAGACTACCTACATAAAGACTTCATAATACATGCATGATCATTGGGTAACATCTTCAAAAAAGCAATACATCATAAAGTATTTATGAACAGCTTAGCATTCACAAGAAGATGACATGTTTTACTAAGTAAATGACATTTCATTGACATAAAGGCCCTTAAACTAAAGCGACGGACATTCATCAATAACACTGTTATGACACTGTTCCCGTGTGATGTAACGTATGAGGCAGATAAAAATATAGATGTCCTTAAACTCAGGTGATCAATTTCATGTACATTTCCTTGTGTGTAAATATCAGTGGTGGACAAAGTATATAAATTTTGCACTTGAGTGAAAGAAGAAACATTTCTCCAGGAAATGTAGAAGTCCTCAATCTATTTTTGTACATGAATACACAAGTACCAAAAACACAAGTACTTGCTTTCAAATGTACTTAAGAATCACAAGTAAAACTATTGTGCATTACCATAATATTATTTTGATATGTTATATTATTTTAATAAACAATTTTTATTAAAGAGATCTACAACTACAGACTGTAGTCCATCTGTTTCTCTGCATACTTTGTTAGACCCTTTTACCCTGTTCTTGAGTTGTCAGGACCCCCATGGACCCTCACGGAGCAGGTACCATTTGGGTGGTGGAACATTCTCAGCGCTGCAGTAACAGTCATGTGGTGGTGGTGTGTTAGTGTGTGTTGCGCTGGTCTGAGTGGATCAGATACAGCAGTGCTGCTGGAGTTTTTAAAAACCCCAGTGTCACTGCTGGACCAAAAATATCCATCAACCAAAAATATCCAGCAGTGATGTAGGACTAGAGGATGACCAACACAAACTGTGCAGCAGCAGATGAGCTATCGTCTCTGACTTTGTATCTACAAGGTGGACTGACAAGGTAATAGTGTCTAATAGAGTGGACAGTGAGTGGACACAGTGTTTAAAACTCCAGGAGCACTGCTGTGTCTGATCCACTCATTCCAGCACAACTGTGTCAGTGTTACTGCAGTGCTGAGAATGTGAACTGTGAGGGTCAATGGGGGTCCTGACCACTGAAGAACAGGGTAAAAGGGGGCTAACAAAGTATGCAGAGAAACAGATGGACTACAGTCCTGATCAGTGTATGTCTCCACATCCTGACAGTGTATTAAAAAATGTGTGTGTGTGTGTGTGTGTGTGTATGTAGGAGGGAGGTGGGGTGTGTTAAACGATGCTGTTTAGCATTCTGTTGATTGTTTCCAGTCAGAGTGGACTGTGTATGCTCTACCCTTCACCTACACACTCTATCTGGGAAAATGGCTGTAATTAAATAAATATGACAGCGTAGTCTGTTTGTATACATCACACACTACACACCTTGCATATCATATTTGCAGTGAAGGTCAAACCTATTAAAAGTGAGTCCATTAGTGCCCCACTGTTGATTCTTACAGTGGAGGACTCTTATGCTAACCCAAGTAGACTTCTCTCTATGGCAGCCATTAAAAATTTCTTCATTGCATAATTGAGGTTTTTAGTATTCTTATATCCACTGTCAGTAATCAGTAACACCTCATGCCTCATTATTAGCAAATGTAGTTACACTTTTCAAAGCAGTATGTTCAATTTGAGACAAAGAGCATGCAATTCTTTTAAGTGGTCTTCATTGGCATGTGCATCAGATGAATAGCAGCGGTCTACCAGAGAGAGAGAGAGAGAGAGAGAGAGAGAGAGAGATCCAGGCTCTGAATGGCTCTAATTCGTCAATGACATCACAGACTGATCGCTAGTTCCACCGAAACAAAGAAGGGAATATAAAACAGTCATTTTCCAAGCTGCATATTGTTTTGCAAGCTAAGTGCTTTGGTCATTCACAAGATGAATGTGTCTGCTGAAAATGGAAATGTGTTAAACTACCCACCGAGTTTTGTCGATACCATTTTGACAGATGATTTGTTAATCTAGCTCATGATTGCACACGGTATTGTTTACTCGTACTGCAAAAAGTTCTCCGAGCTGTTTGGTCAAATAAATAAGTACACTTTGATTGTTTTCAATAAAAGCCTTGTTGAAATGCCAGATTTGCGACATTATGTGTAACAAATTGAATCAGTAAGTAAAAGAGTGTCTCACCTAACTACAGCATTGTCTCTCTCCCTTTTATAAACAGAAGGAGTTTTCCTCAAGCATTATCCAGTCTAGTTTTACCTGTGCTTATTTCTCTGATTAAGATGCTGCTCCATATCCCCAGGCCCAGAAGCACATTTCCCACTGAATTTACAGTCTGAGCACTCATGGTGCCTGTATGTGGATAGCACAGATACAGACTCAATTAACAGAGGATACTGCAGCAGTTAAACACTGCAGATGCTGCGGAGATGCCTGCTAAAGATAATATCTGTGAGCAGTTACGGGTGAAGCCTTGGGAATTCTCATCACCTGCACATAATGCTTTATGACTTTCCTTAAAAAGATCTTCTATCAGGGGTTATTGGAGCTGCCAGACTTTAGAGACACACGCTGTAGAAATAACCTAGAGGGGCCTTGATAGAGGAGCTTCCAGTTCCAGCATCCAAGCCTGCTGCTTATCAACTTAAAGCCTACACATATAACCACTATATTATGTACTCTGTTTTATTGCTATCCACTAACAAAAGAAGACTGACCAATTTAAAGAACTTGAACAGGCTTGAAAAAATAAGGCAGTCTAAAATGAAGCAATAAGCCATGATATTCTGTGCGTTACATTGATTTTAGCATGGGTAAGGGGCATTGTTAGACATAAAGCAGAGTGCTTAAACCCCCCGCACTGTAATATTTTATTAATTTAAATGCAGTTAATTAACAACCTGCGATGGACTGGCGGCCTGTCCAGGGTGTATCCTGCCTTCTGCCCGATGACCACTGGGATAGGCTCCAGCACCCCTCCCGCAACCCTGAGGGAGAAGCGACTTAGAAAATGGATGGATGGATGGATGGATGGATGGATGGATAATTAACAACCTCATTTTAAAAAAAATGGGAAGCTGTGAAAAATGTAAAAAAACTAAATGCAATGATGTGCTAATCATTTAAACCCTATATTTCATTAGAAAATGCTTCAAAGACAACATACCAAATGTTAAAACTGAGAAATTTGATTTTTTTTTTAAATATAAGCCCATTTTGAATTTGATGCCAGCAACACATTCCAAAAAAGTTGAGACAGGGGCAACAAAAGGCTGGTAAAAAAAACACCTGGGGGTTAATTGGCAACAGGTCAGTAACATGATTGGGTATAAAAGAGCATCCCAGAGAGGCTAAAGATGAGGAAGGTTCACCATTCTGTGAAAGACTGCATGAGCAAATAGTGCAACAATTCAAGAATAATGGTTCTCAACATAAAATAGTAAAATACTTTAGATTTTCATCATCAACTGTACATAACTGTACATAACATTAAGGTTTCAAAGAATCTGGAGAAATCTCTGCATGCTACAGACAAGAACCAGTATTTGCTGGCTGTGATCTTTGGGCCTTCAGACAGCACTGCATTAAAAACAGATATGATTCTGTAGTGGAAATCACTGCATGGGCTCAGAAAAAACTCTCTATGAATACAGTTCGGTGCTGCATGACATTTCATATTCTTTTTGGAAATGATGGACACTGTGTCCCCTGGGTTAAAGACCACTCAACTTGTTATCATTGCACAGTTCTAGAGCCAGTATTCATGATGCTATAGGGGTGCATTAGTGCACATGGCATGGGTGATGTGCACATCTGTGAAGGCACCATTAATGCTGAATGATAGAAACATGGTTTGGCAACATATGCTGCCATCCAGACAATGTCTTTTTCAGGCAAGGCCTTGATCATTTTAGCAAGACAATGTCAAGCCATATTCTGCATGTATTAAAACAGCATTGCTCCGTATTAAAAGAGTCAGGGCACTAAAATTGCCTGCCTGCAGTCCAGTCCTGTCCACCCACTGAAAACATTTGGAGCATTATGAAAGGAAAAATATGATAAGTGAGCCTCCGAACTGTTGAGCAGCTGAAATCCTATGTTAAGCAAAAATGGAAAAAACATTTCACTTTCAAAGTTATAGCAGTTGGTCTCCTCAGTTCCCAAACGCCTACAGAGTGTTGTTAAAAGAAGAGATGATGAAACACAGTAGTAAATATGCCCCTGACCCAACTTTTTTGGAACATGTTGTTTGCATCAAATTCAAAACATTTTTTTTCAAAAAACAAAATTTCCCAGTTTCAACATTTGATTTGTTGTCTTTGTACTATTTTCAATTAAATATAGGGTGTAAATGATTTGCACATCATTGCATTTTGTTTTTATTTACATTTTGCACAGCATCCCAACTTTTTTGGAAATGGGGTTATGGTTACCAGGCAACACAATGGTCTAGATGATCAGATTTCATAGACAGCACAATAGTTTTTAATAACATGGTGCATTTATATAGGTGCATCAAAGACAAAATTATATTGTCAAGAGTGGGCATAACAAGCATTTATGGTTAATTCATTTTATTCATCCATCAACATTAGATGCATTCTATGACATTTCCACAAAGCCCATTTCAGCCCATTTTGGTTTTTTTGGCTTTAGATGGGTAGAAAAGGACACTCTACAGAACAGAATCTTTTGTTTTTTAATGTCCTCATCTTTTAACCACAACTGGAGCTTCAAACTCAAACACTAGTGCACTGATAATGAACTGAAGATGTGAGGTAATGGGGGATAGCAGCAGTGGCTCAGCAGTGATTGGTGTGATGAGGAAAATAAGTCAGAGCTTAGAGGAGCACATAATAATTTGGTTGACCTTAATACAATGACAGCAACACAACAAGAAAACAAACAAAATCTTTAAAAAGTGCTGCTTGATAAACATGCTTTCATTCTGACTATGTCTGATTACATTGTGGCCATGAGGGACAGGGATGCAGTCTCACTTCCTGCTCTAAAAAAACAGGGGTGTGGCTAAAATAAGGCTCCATCTGTGGACTTAAACTCTTTGTGTTGCGATAGTAACATAAAATGTGAAACAGCATTTATATGAATAGTCTTATTATTATTATTTTAGTGAATAAAGTATAAAGAAAACTCATGACAAAACTAATTTTTAACTTCAAACTTCACTTAAAATAAATGTAAATGCAAAATAAAAAAACAGGTGAAAAAAACCCTGAAATTTAATGGTTAATTTGGGACAGACACTATCCAATAGAAAGTACCCTACAAAGGATTTTGATACACTGCTCAAAAAAATAAAGGGAACACTGAATGAATGAATGAAATATTCTCACTGAATACTTTGTTCTGTACAAAGTTGAATGTGCTGACAACAAAATCACATAAAAATCATCAATGGAAATCAAATGTATTAACCAATGGAGGCCTGGATTTGGAGTCACACACAAAATTAAAGTGGAAAAACACACGACAGGCTGATCCAACTTTGATGTAATGTCCTTAAAACAAGTCAAAATGAGGCTCAGTATTGTGTGTGGCCTCCACGTGCCTGTATGACCTCCCTACAACGCCTGGGCATGCTCCTGATGAGGTGGCGGATGGTCTCCTGAGGGATCTCCTCCCAGACCTGGACTAAAGCATCCGCCAACTCCTGGACAGTCTGTGGTGCAATGTGGCGTTGGTGGATGGAGCGAGACATGATGTCCCAGATGTGCCCAATCGGATTCAGGTCTGGGGAACGGGCGGGCCAGTCCATAGCTTCAATGCCTTTATCTTGTAGGAACTGCTGACACACTCCAGCCACATGAGGTCTAGCATTGTCCTGCATTAGGAGGAACCCAGGGCCAACCAGCATATGGCCTCACAAGGGGTCTGAGGATCTCATCTCAGTACCTAATGGCAGTCAGGCTACCTCTGGCGAGCACATGGAGGGCTGTGCGGCCCTCCAAAGAAATGCCACCCCACACCATTACTGACCCACTGCCAAACCGGTCATGCTGAAGGTTGTTGCAGGCAGCAGATCGCTCTCCATGGCATCTCCAGACTCTGTCACATCTGTCACATGTGCTCAGTGCTTTCATCTGTGAAGAGCACAGGGCGCCAGTGGTGAATTCACCAATCCTGGTGTTCTCTGGCAAATGCCAAGAATCCTGCATGGTGTTGGGTTGTGAGCACAACCCCCATCTGTGGACGTCAGGCCCTCATACCATCCTCATGGAGTCGGTTTCTAACCGTTTGTGCAGACACATGCACATTTGTGGCCTGCTGGAGGTCATTTTGCAGGGCTATGTCTGTGCTCCTCCTGTTCCTCCTTGCACAAAGGTGGAGGTAGCGGTCCTGCTGCTGGGTTGTTGCCCTCCTACGGCCTCCTTCACGTCTCCTGGTGTACTGGCCTGTCTCCTGGTGGCGCCTCCAGCCTCTGGACACTACGCTGACAGACGCAGCAAACCTTCTTGCCACAGCTCGCATTGATGTGCCATCCTGGATGAGCTGCAGTACCTGAGCCACTTGTGTGGGTTGTAGAGTCTGTCTCATGCTACCACGAGTGTGAAAGCACCACCAACATTCAAAAGTGACCAAAACATCAGCCAGAAAGCAGAAAGGTACTGAGAAGTGGTCTGTGGTCCCCACCTGCAGAACCACTCCTTTATTGAGTGTGTCTTGCTAATTGCCAATGATTTCCACCTGTTGTCTATTCCATTTGCACAACAGCAACTGAAATTGATTGTCAATCAGTGTTGCTTCCTAAGTGGACAGTTTGATTTCACAGAAGTTTGATTTACTTGGAGTTATATTGTGTTGTTTAAGTGTTCCCTTTATTTTTTGAGCAGTGTATATTCAGCTTATTACTATCTCAGTTGGTGCTTTGGGTTAAAAAGTATCATAGCATAACATCCTTGTAAATAATCCTAAAGTCAGAATACTTAATCGTTGTTTTTTAGAGAAGATTTTTTGGTGACTAGCATTCATACCATCCCATATCTACAAACCACACAGCTGTAGCAGTAGTACTTAAAAAAACAGTAGGGAAAAGATGCATTAATATTACATTAATAATATAACTGCTCTTGCAGTGAACAGAACATAACTTAAAATGCCTCAATTCCGCCTCACCTCAGTCCTGGTGTGGGTGCGTGCGTGTTTGTGTGTGTAGTGCTGATTGAGGTGATGCAGGCTGGAATACAGTAAGAGCAATAATCAGATACAGTGTCATCCCTCAGCTCGCTGGAGGAAGGCCCTCGCTGAGCTAAACTCCTGCTCTGACTGCAGAACAAACCCCATGAATGTTTGATATCAGCCTAGGAATATAATAAATCACACTCAAAGGCAGAGCGGGTGGGCGGGAAGAAAAGCGTAAGGGCAGCAGATGAAGGAAATGAGGGTAGATGAAAGTATAGAAAGTGAGAGAACATATTAAGTTGAAAACTTTAAAAGATATGTCAGGACCAGGAGGCATAATTGAGTAAACATCACAAAAATGGTATTATTTCTTACATTTTATTAGATTTCCTGGTAGCAATGTTACTGTGGATACTAAACTACCCTGAAATTGTAATGCACTCAATTGATTTGATTCAAATATGTTATTTACGCATGAATAAATTATACTGCATCAATACAGTCACTGCCAAAAGTAAGCAAAACAAAGAAAACTGAGTTGATGCAACATTTTGTGTCATGTTGAATTAATGTCAATTCTGTGCATGACTTTTCCTTTTTTTCCTAGTTTCAACCGTATTAGCATTCACTGAACATACACATATATCAAACTCAGGCAGCACTCTCACCACCCCAAATACACATGTTTCTGTGACTGTTAGACATGCATGAGTGATGTTGTGGGCACAGGCTTTGGACTGTGGGAGAGAAGGACACTCTCGTGGGATCAGAGCAGCATCTGCAGGGGTCTGTGCTGCCCTCCCCGAGAGCCAGGAAAACTGTCATGACATGGCACTTAACCATAGAGACTAATTGCTACAGCCATTTTCCAAACTTCACAGCCAATACTGTCACTGTCATGTCACAGACTTGTAACATCTTTCCCCAAATGTATTTTTGTTGCATTATTTCGTTTTTCAATGCCGTGGCTGGGTGACCAGGGTCCTTTATGTGTGTAGACTGCATGTTCTCCCCAGTTCTTCCAGGTGCTCCAGTTTCATCCCACAACCCAATATATGCAGTCAGGTGAACTGGAGATGATAAATTGCCCCTAGGTGTGATTGTGTAAATCTGTATGTCTGCATGTCTGCCTTGTGATGGACTGGCAACCTGTCCAGGGTGTTTCCTACCTTTCGCCCAGTGAGCACTGACACAGGCTGCAGCACCCCTGTGATCCAGTGTCTTACATAATGCGTGCGCGTGTGTGTGTGTGTATTTAGTTTTAAAAAAAACTTAGTTTTAAAAAAAACATTAGCTACCCTTTACACTGAAAGTTAAAGATGTTTTTTTCTTCTCCCATAAAGTTACCACTTTAGACAGTAGACATTTTGTTGAGTGATATATAAAAAACTTTATAAATAAATACAAATTATATATGAATATAGTAAATACAATAGAAAAATACAACTTGCACACTCAGAGAAATCAGGCACATTTAAGATAAATTAAATATCTATATAACCATTCAAAGGTTTGGGCACACATTACTCGTATGCGTTTTCCTTATTCTTACTAGTTTCCATATTTTAACATAATACAGAAAGCATCAAATCTATGAAATCGCATGTATGGAATACTACAGTGACCAAAAAGTGTTAAAACAAATCAAAATATCTTCTAGTTTAGATTCTTTAAAAAAAAAAACCATTGTGCCTTAATGCAGCTTTGCATACTCTACAGCACTTTTATAGGGAGCCATCTGAGATATGATACACATATGCTGAAACCTTGCTGCTGATCAAAATCAGCATTTTTTTAATAAAAATTTTAAATCTTAATTTTATACAACAGCATCCCTTCCCTTGTCTCAGAATTTCATTTCATTGACATTTTAAGGATACTCTTTAGATATGGATGTCTTTAAGATTTAAAAGGTGCACGCTTAGTTAACTCAACAGCCCTTGAACAGCCCTTTGAGAAATGATAATACATTTGCTTTGGGGTTTCATTTGTAAAGTGTTTTATGTATATCTGTAAAGTATTTCTATGATTTATATGTGGTGTACAGCAGTATACAACACAAAATTGCTTCTAGCTACAGAAAATCCTTCAAAAGCCATACTTGCTGACGTTCTGAGGTCATTATGGGCCGCAATCCTGTTCTTTTTGTGGGATGTAAAAGAGCTTCACACAGAGTGGCTGGAAGCTGTTATTGATGCATTTGCTCTCACGCCAGATCTCTTGAAATAAAGGGCTGGAGTCAATTTCCCCTTGCTGCTTTCAAAACCCAGAGGAGCTCCAAGCTGAATTACTCACTTAATTAACCTAGCTGGTGAGTGAGTGAGAGAGAGAGAGAGAGAGAGAGAGAGAGAGAGAGAGAGAGAGAGAGAGAGAGAGAGAGAGAGAGAGAAAACAATTCTTGAAGGCAAAAGTCTGAGAATGAACAGCTAATGCAGAGTAACAATGGGCATGATTATCAAATTCACAATGCAGCACTACTGTAAATGGAGCTTTATTCGTGCAGGCCTGTCAGAGCTGCAGCCAAAAGGTTAGCATCACTGCCCAGGTCATCTGTCCATCTCCAATGTGTTCACACTTTTGGACAGACATCAATCCTGAGCCCTGCCTGTGTTCAGTGAGTCTGTTCTCCCTGGGGACCACCAGAAACTAGGACACGTGAAAAATTAAAGCTCTTCTCATATCAACATATGTTTCTCCCAGGCAACAGAAATCCACTCCAAAAATGAAGGACACAAAATGCTTTAAAGCCTGGGTGAGCTGGAGGTTTTTTCCTTTTTTTTCCTCTTTTTTTCTTCTCCCTTCATTGGCGCGTATTTTGCCTGCTGTAATTACTTGGACTGGCCTTTCCTAGTGACCCACGTCATTTAATACGCTTGTTCAGTTTATAATTAGCTGCTTAATTCAAGACAAAAGACACTTCACTCACTTTTTGCGTTGCACTGGTCAAGGGATAATTGCATAGCCAGCAAATGTTTTTTTTTTTTTTTTTTTTTACAAAGTTTGATGGGGAAAAAGTGAAAAATAAGGAGGTAAGTTTACAAGTTTACATTGCAAGATTTTCTAATAAACGTGGCCTTGTCTAGCAAGTTTTCAAAGAAAGGCACCTTTGATGCTCTAACCCACTGACCTCAGATCATTAAAGCCTCAGATCCATCTCAGAACACCATTCAAGGTCATGCACTGTGTGTTTTTAGTACACCTGTCAATCAGAGAGGGGAGGTGGGTTAAAGGTAAAATGGCAGATAGGCTTGTTCACTTTTTCTGTTGTCTGAAGTGAACGCTAACAAGCTACACCAACACACTTCTGATCTGACCTCTTTTGGAGTGCAGGACCGGCTTATTTCAGTGAGTAACCGTGTGACACCAACGCTCACAGCTGACGCTTTCATCTGAGGTGTGTCAGCGTGATCTATGTGCAAGCAGGGTCATTATCAGAATCAACCTGCTGAGATGGTGAATAATGTAGACTTATATATAATATATTCTCCATATCTAGAAAATAATGAACGCAGCACCTTTAGAGAGAAGATGTGGGAAGATATTAACATACTTTAAGTGCGTCACTCAGGATTTTAAGGTTTAACCTAAGCAGCGAGAACCAGGTAGTGGTGTAACTTAGAGGAGCGTGGACCGGCAAATGGGTGAAGTCCCATGAAACATGACCTAAATTTTCTAGCTCTGTGGTGTTCTCTTGATATGCTAATTTGTGTGAGTTATTGTTTTGGGGTGGTGCGCAGACTGAGGAATGTCTGCTGATGCAAGGTGCAAAACGTCCCTGAGGAGTTTCCTGGAAAACAATAAAAGAGAAAGATGGGCCATTAATGCTGTTTGAGAGATAGGCTGGGAGAAGAGCCAGAGCTTTTTTAAATGGATGTTTAGAGGAAAACAACATCACCATCTCTCCCTCATTCTCTCCCTCTTTCTGACCTATGGGATGAGAGTGGGAAAATGTCACATGCAAAGAAAAAAAAAATCCTCACTCAGGAATTTTTCTCCGCCTGCTAGCTGAGTTGTAGATGACAGGTTGTTTGCTAAATGTTTATTGCATGAGCTGTCAAGCTGAGGGAAAAGTGGCTATGGCAGTGGAGTGACAGTGGGTGTGCATGCACAGGGCTATGTTATCTGTATTGGCTTGTCATTTTGACATTGTGAAGAAGCATTCACCATTGACCTATTAGCTCATTAGAGCTGACTGAATATAAACAATTAAAAATATTTCCCAGTTTGTTTTCTTATCAAACATTAGTTTACCTGTAAATAATCTTTGAACATTCCATTTAACACTGCACAAATTTTTGACTCAGACTGAACCTAAGGGTGTGATTTAATGCCACATGTGTTTGACAAACTAGATGTATTTTTTAATGTATTTTTTGTTTTCCAAACTGCATCAAAAATCTACGCCATGGACTCGGACTTGGTTTAAAAATGGAGGGGGGAGGGGTTGGAACAATTACTTTTGTAAATGAGATGTGTGACTGTAAAGAACCTTTTAAAGTTTAAAGAACCTCCACATAAGGTAAGGGTTCTAATTAAAGGACATGTGTCACTGATATCTGAACAGATATCATGGATTTTTTCTAACAAAACAAAAGAAAAAATCTGCATACTTTAAGCAGTTTTAAAGGGTTTTAAACATTGTTACAGTTTCAAAACATGCCATTGATTCTCCAATGCATACACTCTAACGAAAATTCAGCTGCAAAGACAACCTGTTTTGAATTTATTGTTTATTGTTTCTGTGATGTCATGAAAACCGACACATTTACACATATACATCTATCCAGCCTACAGTAATTAAGCCCATGTTAACTCTTGTTGAAGTTATAATGAGTGTTGCATAGAGCATAGAGAGCTTCATGGAATGGGTTTCCATGGCCGAGCAGCTGCACCCAAGTTTTACATCACCAAGCGCAATGCAGTTGCGTAAAGCACCACCAACCACTGGACTCTAGAGCAGTGGAGACGTGTTCTCTGGAGTGACAAATCACACTTCTCTGTCTGGCAATCTGATGAATGAGTCTGGGTTTGGCGGTTGCTAGGAAAATGGTACTTGCCTGACTGCATTGTGCCAAGTGTAAAATTTGCTGGAGGGGGGATTATGGTGTGGGGTTGTTTTTCAGGAGTTGGGCTCGGCCCCTTAGTTCCAGTGAAAGGAACTCTTAATGCTTCAGCAGACCAAGAGATTTTGGACAATTTCATGCTCCCAACTTTGTGGGAATAGTTTGGGGACGGTCCCTTCCTGCTCCAACATGACTGCACACCAGTGCACTAAGCAAGGTCCATAAAGACATGGATGAATGAGTTTGGTGTGGAAGAACTTGACTGGCCTGCACAGAGTCCTGACCTCAACCCAACAGAACACCCTTGGGATGAATTAGAGTGACGACTGCAAACCAGGCCTTCTCATCCAACATCAGTGTCTGCCCTCACAAAATGCTGGACATGGGCTTTTTTAAGTTTTAAATCTGATCCTAGAACCATTAAGGAACCTATTTTTTTTAAGAGTGTATCTGACAACTGCATTTATTTATTTTCTCTTTTCCTAAAGGTCTCGCATACGTATTCTCTGAGGTTAAAGTGTTAAAATATAAATCCAATGTCAAGAGCTTGACGAAACCAGAGTATGTTTTCCAGTTTTTTGACAGAGCTATTTCATTTTCATCTCAAAAATTCTGCTCTAAAACAACTCAAGCTGAGAATTTTTTTGCTTTTGGGCTGAACTGATGGCAGCGATGGTGCTGGCAGTGGGTTGACTGGGACACAGAGGCTTGGTCCCTCAGTGGAAACATGACCATCTATCTCTGCCTGGACCCTGTAGCTCCACTCCACAGAGGCCATTCCCACCATGGTGTCTTAGCCTTGGAGCGCACTCTGCTTCCCTGTATGTACAGACACTGGCTAACTAACCATATCTTGTCTGACAGTCATGCTCTCTTCCTCCGCTCCTCTTTTCTCTTTCTCTTCACACTCCGTTTGGCCCTCGTTCCCTTGTGAAAGCTGGCCTGAGTGAAGGCCAGAATCCAGAGCTCTGCAGTCTCCACTGGATTCAAATACATTAGTAATGATAATGCTTAATTAGCTTCAAACAGATTTGTTTGAAAGAACAGAAGATGCAGGCTTTGTTGCCCACAAACCTTTGTCAGTTAGTTCCAACCTCACAATCTGACTGGCTGCTCGTGTTGTTATCAGTGACAGGATGTGTTGTGTGTGTCTCTGTCTTATCTCTTGGCATTTCAAACCTATCTAGATGCTCTATAAAGCATCTATAGACCATTTTGTAATCAAAAATGTTATATATAAATTGAATTATTACTCATTTTTATTCATTTTTAGCATTATTATTATGATTATTATATCTTGTTCTAAAGCAGAAGCCTAAGCCATTTCTGCGAGTACTGAGTTATTATTCAGAGTATAATCAGGTCATGTTTTTTGGCAGATATTGATGTAGTTTGCCCCTAAACTATACACTGATACAAATTTACAAGTGTTACTAACTGCATTATCTTGCTAGTGGCTTTTATTTCCATTTTCTTATAAGAATGTAACATTGCTAGGTTTTCACAACAGCATGCCACATTGTTAATTTGCACAGCAACATGTAACTTTTGGAACAGCTGTTTGCAGCAGGAAGAAGTTGCCCATATTAAAAATGCATATTTGAAACACTGTTTGGAGCTTATTTGTTTTCCTTTTTATGTAATATGTAAAACTGTTGTAGACTTCAAAAGCAATAACATCCATTCCCATCTGTGGCTGGGAGTCCAAGAAAGCATCATCAGTCTCGCTCTCTCTGAATCGGTAGGATGGCCCTTCCTCTCCCCCTATCGCTGAGTGTGATTCTAGAGAGCACAAGCATCTTTTGGCTGATGTAACAGAACTGGCAGTTAGCAATTGTGTTGAGCTGTCCAATGATTTCACTTTAGCAGCAGCTTGAAAAGAGGTGATGGCACTTTACTTGTCTCTGAGGAAGCACGTGCTAGCCTTCACCCTGCCAGTTAAGTAGCATTGTATGATAGAACTTCCTAGCTCGTGGGTGGAATTGGCAAAGATTAAATTGGGGAGAAAATTGGGCAAAAATCCATAGAGGGACTAAAGCAGGTTGTAAATGTGAAGAGGCTTTATTTGGGCCATTCTGATACTCACAGTTCCTTAGGCAGGGGTCAAAATACAAACAGATAATGAAGAGAGCGAGCCAAGGATCACTTGACTCTCCACAGCACTGGGTGGAGACTTGAGGGCAGGCATCGACAGGCCAGTGCTCTGCATAGCACTGAGCAGAGCCTTGAAATCCTGCACTGTCTCATTGGTGTGCCCTGGAACTTTTGTTGGCACTATGGAACCCTGCGCTGGCTTGCAGGCTCTCCAGAGCCCTATACAGCTCTGTGGAAACCTACTCTGCCATCATGGACTCTGTATCCACTGTGTCCCCATTGGCCCACTTGGTGACACAGGGACAGCAGCAATGTATAGCCCCCAAAAAATTCATTGAGGTGCCTCCTCCTGTCTTAGCACCTGGCCAAAGGCAGGCTGGAAGAGACTTCAGAATTTCCTCAGTGAGTGAGCCACCTTGCTATGTGAAACCTACATGTGAGCCACCCAGTCTAAGGCAGGTCCTCATCATAACAGAACCACAAAGGCTACTTTAGCGTCCTCAGACTGGAACGACTCATTGAAATGGGCCAAATAGCGGATGCACTCACCCATGAAGGCCCTCCACAGTTTTGGCTCCCCTAAGAAAAGCTGTGGTAAGCTGGTGGTGTGAAGAGAGTCTTGATGGTGCTTGGGGGTTTTAAGCCACTTGCTGCAGCCTTAATTGGTAAAATCTTCTGTAACACAGGAGCTGAAGCATGTTGCATGCACCCTATTATTTGGGGCATTCCAATACTCAACAATAGACAGGAGTCAAAACACAAGGCAATAGCAAAGGCCAACACATTCACAAAAGCAGGAGAAAAATGAGGATCAAAACAGAAAACAGTACAAAAGGACCAGACTCAGAAAGTCAGGTTAACAACACAGAGACTTCGCAAACACTTCACCAAAGGGGTTTATAAAAGACAGATAATGAGTCAAGGGTCACTTGCTGGTGTGCAAGTAGGCATAGCCATGGAGAGTTCTAGCAGATTCCTTCCAGAGGAAGGAGACATGGCAAACTGTATCATTCCACTGAGCACTGGTTGCTAAGTACTGACTTGATTTAAGATGAAGCTGTTACTAATTTTGTACTTCACAACATACAAAAACAAAAAATGAATACATCAAACATCTAGAAGATAATACTTCTCCTGCAGCCTGTTTGATCAGATTCTGAGTGGGTGACAGCAGGACTATCAAATTTCCAGTGTGCTTGTCCCCTGGGCCCAGATGACCCACCCACCACCATCCACCTAGTTTTGGTTGTTGGGAGTGAAAAGGTTCATACGTCTACTAGACCTGTCAATCCTGCCTCCAGTGTCCTTCCTGTACCCAGGCTAGCACATAATGCGCTACAGTGGAATAACTTAACAAACCAGAAAAAGACAGAAATGAACAGAATATAATTTGAATTCTTAACACAAGATGCTTTACAGACTGGCTGTGAATGTCTAAAAAGCCTGATTTTGGAACAGTTATGGCTTTATCTGTAATGACAAAGGTTAATGCACATTTGATCCACTATATAGGGCTTCTTTGCTACATTTAATTTAGCAAAAGTTACCAATCCAGAACACCTGAGGTTGTTTTATTATGAATGTCATCGTGGTTATTGATCTGCAGCCATGATGTTATTCACAATAACCCACTACCTCTTATGCTCTATTGCTGAATTAACATTTGAATTCATCATACAATGCTAACCTCTCAAGCTGTAATGAAGCAAGTCATGTTAAGCATCTAGCCTCGCTGGTATGTTTGCATGACAACATAACTAATGTGATGAACCTGAACTTTAAGACACCAGTAAACATATTTTTCCATTCTTTTATGTTGAGCTACAAGAGCCCGGGCTAACCCAGCCGGCAAGTGGAGAGCAGATCTTCCCTAATAGAGCAGAAGACTGGGGCTGGGCCCTGTATACGTCCCTTCACTGATGAGGACATGGTGATTTACGGCCTCTCTGCTACCACAACCCTTTATCTCATTAGTCAGAGGCATAGCTAAATGCCAGCCATCTGACAGGCCTGATAATGCTATGCTAGCCCCTTCACTTGCTGCTGTCTTGTGGGCCTGAGACAAGAAAATGTTTGCCTAAACACCCGCACGTACTTCCAGCTTCTAACTAGGATGATATGTAGAGAGCGGAAAGCATAATGATCATGTGATTATTCCATATGAGTGGATATTGGGAGTGGCCTGTGTTCTGGTGCCTGTAAACAAACATCAGGGCTGTGGCCTCAGGCAAACCAAGATGCCTTGTTCAATGTGGATGTCAAGAAAGCGAACTTAGCCACTCCAAACCACTCTTTCTGCCTTGTTAGTCTTATTAGATCCTGTGTTGCGTGTCTGCTAGGTGCTAAGCTATCATTATAATGGCAAATGTTTAGTGTGCATAAAAGATATAAGCAGAGAGTTGCCTTGAAAAGCAGTCAGACTTGGCGCTGTCTTTAAATGTGATGACATACAACATTAGTGACATGCGAGAGACAGCTATTGTTTAAAGTGCCAGTCTGGAGGCAAGGTAAGCAGGAAACAAACAGAATGACGGAACCCATAAAAACTTTACTGTGTGCCAGGTTGACACCGCAGCACCAATGATTTGGTGGAATTAAAAACAAGGCCCTGTGGCTGTCAGCCCACTGGAGACACAGCACTGTTTCAATAAGAGTTTTTGGGACTGAAAGTTTAGATTTCCCTAAAGTGCGTGCTGGCAGTAGTAGGCAGGGAGCTGACTGTGGGGGGGGTGGGGGTATGGGGGGGTGTTAGACTCAGACTCAGAGGATCAGATGCTGGCTGCCTGCGACAACACATTCACAATCCACTCCGACCCCCCACTGCAACAGTGCATCCTGGGAGGGCAGCTTCAGTCTGCTGCTGTCAGCTCTGCGCAGGCCTGACAGAACGAGGGGGGCATCCATCACCCACTGACGCACACACACATACACATACAGACATGTCTGTCCCTGAATTCTGTCCCATTCCAGCAATATTCTCAGAGCGTGACAGAGACACACTGCAGTGAAGATGTTGCTCATATCATCAAGCTCGCTTCCTCGCTCGCTGTCTCCCTCCTTCTCCTTGGTGAAATGGGCCAAGAGCAATCGGAAGCGATCACGGAACAATGCACACTTGCTGCCTTGCTCAATTAGGAATCATTTTGTTTGATCATTCTGAGGGGCCTGTCCATATGCCAGGCCATATGTTAACTTTAATAGTTCACACAACAAGTCAACCACCCTGACAGCAGAAAAAGAAAGGAAGACTAAAACTCAAAGGGCCTTTATTTAACCCCTTAATCTTGAAGAACCTATACGTATTGGTTCCTCTGCTGTTACTATTTAATTCACACTACATAGCAAAAATAAAGGTGATGAAAAGGATCCTGAGGAGCAACTGCATACAAGGTTGGACAAGATTAACAGAAGGCTGGCAAAAATCTGATTCAATTTAATGGAGGTATGACAGGAAACAAAACACTGAGGTCCCAGTATAAACAGCTACACTATGGAATTGGACTGTTTTGGTAGTGAATCAAAACCAGACAGCTTAGAAACAGCCATCACACTAATGCTCTCTGGAAAAAAAAATAAGTAATCAATAATAAGTATGATATTTCACGGAAACAAAACAGAGGACGCACGAAGGTGAATTAAGCTGGGGGTGCTGAATTTTTAGCAGCCTGTAGGTGATGCGCAGTGTGTAGGTGATGCATACCGTGATGCTATTCTAAATACTATGACTAATACATATGACTCACAGAGCATCTGCTGATGCACACCTGGCTGTCTTCTCTCTTTCTTGCTAGAAGACCTTATGCTGATGAGCTAAGCGTCGACCAATCAGATTGGTCGACGCACACACTAGGAGATTATTACAATAAACAAAATACAAGCTTTACCCCTCAAAAAGCACCCATGGGTCTTTGTTGTGCTCAAAATATTTAAAAGTTTTGCTCTTTCATTACTTTTAGCAGTTATTCAGGGCACTTCCTTGATGCCTTGCCACCCATGCTGTCTCAGGAGTCCACGCCGAGTAGTATAACTTGTTCAGCTTGTTGCCTTCTAATGTGAATGGACAGTTAGAAAGCAGTGTTGTAACAAACTTACCTGTGACTAAATTGTGTTTTAGATGTGCTTCAATGGCATCTTTATGTCACAATGTTGACAGCTCACTGCTAACTGTTAGTATTAGCCACATTTTGCCCAGAAAAAAAGTATTTTAAGAAGCCTAGACTGACATTTTACAACCAAAATGTGGCATTTTACATAAACTAAATGTTGTCTCGCCAAAAAAAGAAGCTCTAATTCTCACAAAGCAACAGCATTTCACTGGCCAGGCTGCGTATGTATTAGAATATCTTTAACATTTTCTTACATTAGCTAAATAAGCTAACAGACACTTGCAGCAGAACACAAAAAACAGACATAATAAAGAGCTGCCCTCCTTGCTATTCTAAAATGACGAACTAAAAAACAACACTAAAAGAAAATATGAAAATAGTCTGAAAAGCCTGAAATAGTCATTAGAAATAAAATATCTGACATAGTTGAACATTTTATTAGGAAATAAAGTCTTGAGTTAAAACAATCACAGATGATTCGAATGTGCACACTAGCCTCCACTGTGCTGGCGCTTTCTGCCTTTTTAACTCCTGATTTGTGAGTGTTGAAACACAGGATTATGGCAAACGTAAGGGAGTGAAGGATACATTTACACCACAATTACACTGAATGGGACTTTGGAGAACATACTGGAAAGCTTATTCAAGCCCACAGCAGTTTCCACAAAAGAACACATTTGGGACGCCTTAAAAAATGTCCTACATCAGTGCACACCATTTGATGATGTGTATAAGAGACAGTAAAAATGTGTTAATACATGCTAAAAAGTGTTTTTCAAGCTTAAATATATGAATTTAAAGTTCATCTTTAACATAGTATATGCAATTTAATATAAAATATTTCTATATAAATATAAATAAATATATATGGGTTTACGTGTATATGTGTATATATACACACACACACACACACACACACACACACAAGTCTACTTTGTCACACTCAAAAGGAAATTAAAATAGTTTTTATGGTTTCACAATAATCACAGAAAGTCATGAAACGAATAAAATCCTGATGAAGCCTGATGGGCAGCGTGGCATCCAACTGAGCCTGACATTCCACCCGCTGTCACAAGTTTGGTGTGATGGAGCTATAATTATTGTTATTTTGCACAAAAATAGTTAATGAGATGGGAAAACGTCTCATCAGTAAGAAGACTTTGTAATTGAAACTATAGAACACAAAACCTATGATTTCTTGTCATCAAAATAATTCAGTTAAGCATGTCTACTTGGCACCTGTCCAGGGTGTATCCTGCCTTCCGCTGGAAGACTGCTGGGATAGGCTCCAGCACCCCCCCGCGACCCTGACGGAGAAGCGGCTTAGAAAATGGATGGATGGATGTGTACTTGGTACCATGACCCTATCTGAATTAAGTGGTTTAAGATGATGATGATGTCCATTTGGTGCCGGTCTGTAGGAATGACTCAATTGTGGGTGTAACATAGATAAGACAATTAAAGGTTCTTCATAAAACCTTCATTTTAACAGGTACAACCATGAATATTAATAACTGAATAATAAGCCAAAATTTTTAGGGGTTACTTGTTATGTGTAGCAGTATGCAAATATCCCAATGAGCCATTTGGGGCATAAATATCTGAATGTACTTTGTGTTGTGTTTTGTCCTTTCCTCTGGCATTCCCACAGCCTCTTAATGTCTCCTTGCGCTGTCAGGACAACATCTTTACAGGCAGCTCAGCCTGTCCTGCTCATATTTTCTTATTAAGGAAAGCGTGTAGTGGGATTAGCTGCAGCTCTAACGAGGAGGGAGGTGTTGTTAACATACAGGTAATTATGAGTAGTGGTGGTGTGGGGTGTGTGAGAGCAGGGTGAGATTGATGCCCCTCTATCAGAGATCAGCTTTTAGCTCTGTCCTCCTGAGATGCACAGGCTGGCAGAGCACACATTCATCATCCACTCAGTACGCAGGCGTCAGAGAGAGGAGCACAGGGAGGGTGGCAACTACTGGAGGGAACAGACACACACACACACACACACACACACATTTGTATTCCATGCTTTGTGGAGCATTCCTTCTGTACACTTGGATGTAAAAGAGGAATGTGCTGTATATGGTTCTATACATGGCTTTCCATTGCCGAGCAGCTGCAGCCAAGCCTTACATCACCAAGCACAATGTAAAGTGTTGAATGCAGTGGTGTAAAGCGCCACCACTGGACTCTAGAGCAGTGGAGACATGTTCTCTGGAGTGACGAATCACGCTTCTCCATCTGGCAATCCAATGAATGACTCTGGGTTTGGCGGTTGCCAGGAGAACGGTACTTGTCTGACTGATGGGCTCTGCTCCTTAGCTCAGGTGAAAGGAACTCAATGCTTCAGCAGACCAAGAGATTTTGGACAATTTCATGCTCCCAACTTTGTGGCAACAGTTTGAAGATGGCCCCTTCCTGTTCCAACATGACTGCGCACCTTTGCACAAAGCAAGGTCCATAAAGGTATGCCTGGGTGAGTTTGATGTGGAAGAATTTGACTGGCCCATACAGAGCTCTGACCTCAACCCCATCGAACAAATTTGGGATGATCTAGAACAGACACTTTGAGCCAGACCCTCTCGTCCAATATCAGTGTTTGACCTCACACATGCTCTTCTGGATGAATGGGCAAATATTTTCACAAGCACTCCAAAATCTAGCCGAAAGCCAGAAGAGTGAAAGCCGTTATAGCTGCAAAATGGGGATCAACTCCATATTAATGCCTATGGATTTAAAATAGGGTGTCATAAAAGAGTGTTCCAAAAAGGGTTACTTGGGACAATGCCATAAAATAACTTCTTTAGTTCTAAAGAAATGGCAAAGGATTAATCCAAAGAACTATTTTCAAAAACATGATGATAATAAAGAACCACCACATAATGTAGAGGTTTTGATTAAAGGTTTTTCCTAGAACAATCTAGAAATTTTTTTTCAACATTTCTGCACAATTCTATTGCTGACAAAATAATTTAGAGTGTTTTGATGTGAAACAGTTAATTGTAGAGAAACTTATGACTTTTCTTCATATTGGTAGCATAGGTGCCAGGGGTCATGAAGTCTACAATGCAAATACAGCTACTAAATTGAATCTAAAAAAGACCAGTGAACCTACATGTGTCTTCTGAGTCTTTGTGTAATGATGATAAGGGGAAAATGATGAAAAAAATGGTACCACTTTAAAATAAGACTACCATTATAAAGGGTTTATGAGTGGTCTAGTATTAGTTTTTATAAGTGAGCTGTTATATCTCATGAATATGAATGTCATTGAGCTGACAGGTTTAATGCTGACTGATAAAGTAAGATCAGTAAAGATCAAAGGCTGAGGTTTAACAGTATAAACGATCAAGCCCTTTTCATTTACGTTTCAAATTCTTGTTATTGATTTTAAGGTCTTTATGATCTAATTAATAACAATTACTAAACTAATTTTAAACCATTCATGAACCTTTACAAAGTAGTCCAATTTTAAAAGGGTACCACAATTATTATTTTGTCTTACAACATCTTGCATGTACCTCTCTGCCATGAACATATCTTTTTAAAAATGCTTTTAAGAACAACACAATGTGTCTGACAGCCACATATTTGTATTTGTACTTTCTGTGAGGGAATTTTTAGTCATATTAACTTCTTCAGACGTCTGGTTCCTATCACCACCACCATGAACAATACTGACTGAGTAAGTTTCTCTAAAAGGAAGCATTTCACATCAAACCACTGTGAGTTTGTTCACATCTTTACAATTTAATAATACAAAGTTATAAAAAATTGATAGATCGTTTTTTTAAGAGTGTTGCTGGCTTTGCCTAGATCTAAACCCAGTCCTAATCTTAATTCATGGAAACCAGCTAAACCTCATGATGTCAATATTTTCATGTTTTCCATGATCATGAGTATATTTGGTCCCCACAAAGAGTTAAATACCACACAGACACACACATACAGGAGCTAAGATAGTTTACCCTCAGTATGCAAATAAAGCAAGTAGGGCAGACTCATTTGCTCCCTATAGCGATTATGGGTAGAGCACAAAGGCCCATATACCCATCATTATCTTTTCCTCTCTGCCTCACCCTCTCTATCTCTATCTATCTTTCTTATCCCCTCTTGGTTCTACAGAATGACAGTCATCAGCACAGGATACAGGGATCATAGCATTGCTGAAGCCTGAAAAAGATGCTGAGTGAGTGTGTGAGAGACAGAGAGAAAACAGAGAGAGGGATTTAGATAAATAGCAGTGGCTATTTTTTTCTATTTGCACTTGGAGCAGGAAGAAAAAACTACCCACAAAAGGATGGTAGCACTAAAATACAGGCTACCAGACGCCTCTCTGGGAATCCAACACTTATTATATGATTTAAATGAATTACTGCTTTTTTTTCAGTGGGTACTTTTGTACTTTTTGTTTTACACCATCACACCTGGTTATATAACAATAATTTTGGAAATTTTACCCCTTCAAAAAAGTATTGCCATATATTTCACCTTCCATAAAGCTTCAGTCAGAGTGATGGTGGTAGAGAGGAATACTTCTTTCTTTATTTATTTATTTTTGTTCGTCTCGAAATGTTTTGTTTCTTTTTCCTGATTTCCCTACACAACGCTATCTAGGCCACACTTCACTCTTTCAAACAAACATTTGGAGGCAGCTAAATATAACCCAGCATAATTTACAGCTCGTCCTCTGAGAAACTCTGAGTTTAACGGAGTCACACAGAAGTGAACTTATCTCCTGTTCACGACTCTGAGCTCATGCCCTGTTTATTCAAACACACTGAAGAGCATCTCTTGTCATTAAATGGACTTGGTCTTGCCCTTAATGTCACACATCCTAAAGTCCATCAGTTATCCTCGAAACATACCTTAAAAAGCAGTTTAAAACTTATTTGCTATAGCGTTTAATTCACTGTCTTGTTTATTCCTGTTTTTATCACAGTACTAGGCAAAAGTCATTTTTGCGTGTTAAGTGTGTCGTTACCTTCATCACAGCTTCTGTTCTTTTCAGGAGGCTTGCTGTCAGTTTCTCAAAGAAATCTGTAGGAAAATCTCCACATCTACAAAGTCTTGGGTGTTGTCTGTATTTTCTGCTTTTCATGATGCAAATAATTCCAAACACACTCAGTGATGTTGGGGTCCAGACTGTAGTGGCCAATCCACCAGCAGTTTCTTTTCTTTTCTCAGTAACAGCTTCATAACAGCTACACATCCTTTCAGACAAAGTGATCTCAGAAACACCTGTAGATGTTTTCAGATCTGATATAACAGTGGAGCTTGATTTTCTCCTCTCTCTCATAGATGAAGGTTTAAGCACTGTTTATCTCATGTTTTGGTGGTCTACCAGGTCTTGCATGACTGTTCTTCTCTTTATCTTTGAACAATTTATTAATCTCCAGTTTAAGAAACAAATGTTGGTTTTTCACTTTGTTCTTTGACCTCATGAATTATTTTACATATGATCTCCTCAGAAATATCTTCTGAAAAATGAATAACTCATGCTTAATAGCCATTTTGAATGGAAATGAAATAAAAAAAGTACTGACTTTTGAACAGCACTGCATGGTTATGAACTTTCCTGTTTGCAAATTCTTCTATTATTTTATGGTTGTTATTCTTAATAAGTACTTTTTAAATCAAGATGCCTTTCCATTCCTACAACTTTTTGAATTTGTTTTCAAGTTCATCAACATTTTTCTATTGTTTTATAAATATTGTTTTGTCACTTTGTGTAGGTTATTAAATTATTATTATGTTATTACATTTATAACAAATAAATCATTAATAGAAGTAGTATTACGGTTAGTATCTGGATCATCAATAAATGTACTATTAGTAGTAGTATTAGTAGTAGTGGTAGTAGAATAATGAATAATTGTACTATTATTAACATTGTTATTATTATTATTATTATTATTAGTAGTAGTAGTATTAGTAGCAGTAGTAGTAGTAGCAGTAGTAGCAGTAGAAATAGTAGTAAGGACATCAATAAATATGTCCTATTTACTGTTATTATTATTAGTAGCAGTAGTATTAATATTATCAACTGTAACGTTGTTTGCAGCTGAGTGAGACAGTTGTGTGAGACTGCTTGGTTAGAAACACTGATAGTTTTACTGTAAGCAGCCTCTCGCTCATTCTCATCAGCTTCACCAAACAGTAAAAATCAATAGAGATGAAACACAGTGTTCAGTGGCTCAGATCAATAGCCTTTACAGCCCCCCACACATCACACATCACCACCCAGGTGACAGGACAGAAACTCATATGTCTGTATGTGCATGTGTGTGGATCATATCTTAACAAGACAGTTTATTTTGAGAGCCTGTCTGGATTTCAGCTGCACTCAATTTCATATCTGAAATCAAGAGTATGATCCAGTTCTGAATAATGCATCCAGTGTATATATCATGATGATGAGGAGACATACACCTGTGGCCCAGAAATCTCGTCTTACTCACTACACTCTCTCTCTCTCTCTCTCTCTCACACACACACACACACACACACACACACACACACACACACACACACACACACACACACACACACACACACACACACAGAGGATATAGTGCACAGATCCAGCTCCATGGCGTGAGTTTCTGTTTTCCTTTAGCACTGACATTTTGATAACAAGTCTTGGAGCTGTTTATTTACAGGGTTCTGGCTGTAAATCTCACAGGCTTAAAGAGTGCATCTCTGTTTCTGCTACTTGCTTTTGGGTAAAGGAGCTCATTGTGATTTATCTCAGTGCTCTGGCTAACCAGGCTACATTACACCTCTCCCAAAACACTCCTATGCCAGCCTGTGTGCAAAAAGTATGCAATTTACTGTCACTTGCTGAACACACACGTAGGGGTTATGCTGTGTAGGACATTAGAGTGAGTATGTGTGTCTGCTTTTAGGATATAAAGATTCAGGGTACTGTTCATTGTTGACCCAGTTTAAGTCTAGATAATTCATGCACTTTTCTCACAAGTCTTATCTGCGCTATTATATCAGCCACCCTCACCAGCGCAAAGTGTTGATAGACTGTCGGCAATTAGCGCCTCTCTTCGTAAATCTGCTCCAAAGTCTGGATAAGAGCAACTGCCAAATATATAAATGTAAAATGTAATTTAATCTTTGCTGGTAATCTTAACATTGTCAGCTTTGTGTAGACAAGGCCCAATGCTGGGCCTAAAAATGTTTCCCACTGGCAAGTAGACAAAGGCATTTTAGTATAATGTGAGGAAAAATGGGACTTCACGAGTGGCTAACATCCACACTTTTTAAGACCAAGTGTGATCGCAAGTACTGAAATGTCCACACTCTGAAACGTGTTTGTATTTTCAAGCGAAAGGTGAAAAAAACAGCCTAAAAACAAATTGCTGCTGTTTTTTTCAGCGAGCAGAGATCCTCTATAAAATAATCTATTCTACTGTTTGCCCATAACAATTATTGCAGCTTGTCAGTTTATCACTGTTTTTGCATTTTCCCCCTTTTGAAAAGAAGGCCCTGTTGAGAGGACAAAAAATGACAGAGCTTCAGGCAAAAAGATCAATATCACTTTCTCTTATAAAACTCTTGCACACATGACACAAACCTAAGTGCACAACCACACACACATAAAGGAGGAAAGGGATCGAAGTCCCCCACTGCAGGGTACCTTCCCACTAGCCCAAACACAGTCAAAGTTTCCTCAAGAAGCTGTGTGATAGTGATTGCCCCCCCAAGCAACTTTATAAATCAGCAGGCCTCAAACACTTAGCTGTAGACAAACACTGCAGCCCTTCTCTTTACCTCTCATCTCTCCCTTCACAGCACCATTTACGACCAGTAATAAAAACACAATCACTGCATTCTAAATATGCTGAAATGCAGAATTAGCAGCATAGAGCTAGACCTGTTATGGTTATTAATAATTGCCAGATCACAATTATTTATAGTAACAACAAAAGTTAAAACATCTGGGCAGTGGTGAGTTGTGGCCATGTTTATTTATTTGAGTTTAAGCTGTGTCTTACTGCCACGATTGGCCCCTCCCAGTCCTGTCCATGTGTTCTGTTGTGTTTTGGTTTAGCCCATGTGCATTTGTTTTGGTTTCCTAGTCTGGCCCCTTGTTTTGGTTACTCCACCCCTGATTGTCTCCACCTGTGTTTCCACCTGTCCCTTGTTTACCCTTATGTATTTATGCCCTGTGTTTTCCCCTGTCTGGTGACTGGTCTTTGTTTAAACTGTTTGGACGTTTGATCGTGTTGATTGTTTATTGTGTGATTCTGGTTTGTCTGTCATGTCTGCCCCCCGCACAATCCATGTTGGCTTAACGAACCTGGACTGTCTAGACTATGACCCTGGATTTGCCCTGAATAAAAGTAGCTTATCTCCGCATATGTGTCTGCCTCCTCGCTCCCCGGCGTTACTTTCTTCAGTTGAGAGCTACTGTTAGGACGTAATAATGAACGCAAAAAAGACAATTAACCCTCTAGACCTCACAGCGGTCTCTTTTTGGCTGCTCTGCTTTTCACTGCAATGGCCACAGATAGCCGTAATTCAAAGAGATATAGAAAATATGATATTCTGAATCTCACACACTTTATTATGTTATTACATTTTCTGTGCTCATTTTTCCCTCTTGTGCTAGGCTTTCAACTCTGATTTCAATCCTTTGGTTATGTTTTCATATTTAAGAGGTGGGGTCTTCACATCAAATCCAACCTGTAATTGTTATCTTTACCTGATTTCATGTTATCTGATTTCTTATTTTCTTTAAAACAGTGATTAATAAGCCTCTAATTCTGAAAACTTTCAGGATAATTTTATAAGAGTGTTCCATAAGGTCCAAGCGGATGTCTGATGCCAGAAACATTGATATTGAATTTTTGAAATTGTATAGAGTTGTAATATAGATACATATTATATTGTATAGAGAAATTGTAACAATAACTTGATAACAGCTATAAAATGGATATGTTTGTTTGATTATGGTTTGATATGTTTCATTACATCAGTAAGGCGTGGAAGTCCAAACTAAAGGAAAAAGCCCATAACAAACACGTGATAAAACACGTAAGATGCCTAAGTTTTATATAATATTGATAAGAGATGAAAGAAAGAGTAGCATGTTTTAATAGCGTGTTATCAGTATGAAAAGCAATCATGTTCTTTCACCCTGTTTGTCAATGGTCAGACACAGGGCCCCAACAGAGCAGGTATTATTTGGGTGGTGGATCATTCTCAGCACTGCAATGACAATGACGTGGTTAGTGGTGTGTTAGGGTGTGTTGCGCTGGTATGAGTGGATCAGACAAAGCAGTGGTAGTGGAGTTTAAACACTGTGTTCACTCACTGTCCACTCTGTTAGACAATCCTACATTGTTGATCTACCTTACTGAGGTCAGAAACAGTAACTCATCTGTTCCCGCATAGTTTGTTTTAGTCATTTAGTCCTTCATCAGTGGTCACAGGATGCTGCCCACAGGATGCTGTTGGCTGGATATTTTTGGTTGGTGGACTATTCTCAGTCCAGCAGTGACACAGGTGTTTAAAACTCCAGCAGCACTGCTGTGTCTGATCCACTTGTACCAGCACAACACACACAAACACACCACCATGTCAGTGTTACTGCAAAAGACAATGATGCAAGAACTCAGTACTTTTGGGTTCATTCTGTATTCTGAAATCTCAAGATGAACTATATTTTGTAACATTTTCATCTGCATCAGACGACTTTTTTTTCTTTTGAGCTTTTATAAATCTGCGGGAGCCTGGCTTTCAATTGAGAAAACCTAAAACCCCTCAGACCCCCATAGATATACCTCTCTTTTGATGGGGCACTGGAGAAATACAATGCACCAAGACTGCAGCCTAGATTTTGATTCAGCTTTTGAGTTTCATTCCTATTTTTTTTCTGGACTCCATGGAACTATGGGTATGAGAGGTATGTGAGTTTGTCATACTGTCTGCATATTCTCCTTGCATCTTTAAAATGCATCATTAAAACATTAAAGTAACATAACGCAATAACATTTTGTTACATAATTTTGGGTCACTTCTATTTGTTCATGCATCAGAAAAAAGGATAGGGCAGCTGCTGTTTTTTAAAAGGGGTCCAAAATTGAGTTGAAAAAACCTGGAGTTTTTACCAGCATGTGGTACAAACAGACACTCCACCAACATCATGCACAGCAACTCCTCCTCCACAGCCCCCTGCAGGCAGTCATGCTGGGGCTGTGTGAGTGTATGTGTGTCACACATGCTGCTGGAGTGAGTGATCTCTCCACACTTTACACTGACACAACACCATCATCTCAGTTTCACACAGTCTTTCCACAGATTCTGTCACAGTGTCAATGAGTATTAAAGATCTGAGCTGCTATCACAGTTTACACATCATTTGCACTGTTTATTAAATCTGTTAATTTATCAGAGTTTCTGTATTTGCACAGTCAACATTCTTATACATTTACTCTGTCACTCACACCATCAAGTGATGTGTATAGTTCTCAGGGGTGGGAGGTAACTAGCTACATTTATGCTGTTGGGCAATTTTCCTGTTCCACCTTAAACAGTGCTGCAGTTGCATTCTGGCATCTGAGCTGCTTGTCTGAATTTTTCCGTTCTACCTTAAATGGTGCAGCAGTTAGGCCATATTCAGGTGCCTCAGCTTCTTGTTGGAAATATTCCCGCTCCATCTAAAATGGTGCGGCAGTTACACTGGGCACCTCAGGCGCCCTGTTTAAGGTGGAAGAGGAAAATGCAAACAGGTCAAGTTCCACCACTGAAATGCCTGTTGTCTGATCTAAGAGCTTCTTTCTTAATTTTTGTTCTTCAGATTTTCTCCTCTTTGGCTGTTTCTCAATGTTGGGTTGAAATCATATACTACACCTTTTACTTGAAAATACAACTCCACTTTTTCAGGGCCAGAAAAAGAAAACACAGAGGCCCGCAGAACAAATAAAGCATTTCAGCAGTGCTGTGAGTTTGTGAAGATTTCGTTGAATGACACCAACCAGAACAAATTCACTTAAAGTTCTTCCTAAAAACCTGTAAGAGCAGTGGCGAAAATAAGCTTGATGTTTATCAGTGCTTTTCTGCAGCCCTTCTGTATGGCAGATCTTCTTGTCCGGTGTGCAGTATGCCTCATATCACTGCTTAACCTTTGCTGTTCACTATTACTTTGGTCAAGCTTTTAGTTCCCATCACGCCAGCATTTTTCAGATCAGGTCAAAGTAAGAGACTTCTGAAGACAACCAATATCACAACAGGGTGAAGTGTTGTGTTTGCTACCCATTTCCAACAGCAAAAACAAATAAAAAGAACAGCAGCTTTGCTTTCATCTGGCTGTGAACCTCGCCATCAGTTGAACTCATATGTTTGCTGAAAGGTGAGTAGTTCATTCATAGTTTTGGTGAGGTGTGCAACATCATTTCTTAGGGGTTTGCCTTGTATACTGTGTTTCCCTTTGTCAAGATTGTGGTTTTATTAACAGCCTCTTGTGTTTTGTAGGTCTGATTTTTTTCTTTTTGATACAACAATAACATCAAATGGGCAATCTGTCTCAAAAACAAGATATGATAAAATTGATAATAAAGTTGATTTGGCCTGTGAGTGCATCATTAAATCAAACAATATGATATTTAGCGGTAAACAGAATTGAACATTACCTTATATGTGTAACTAATTTAAATGTTATTGGCTCATCATGCCAGTTCTGCTGTTTCCATCAGATGTGTAGTTGTTGAAATCAGTCTGAAAAATGCTCACTGGCTGTTGTGAGATTGTGTTGGGTGTAAGATTTTTTACAGAATTACAGAAAAACTCCAGTTGACATATTTTTTTTCTGTTTTCTAGCTTTATATCATAAAAGATCTTGTCATTAATTCTCTCAGCTTAAGGAGGGACTGGGGGGTGACTTGTTATGCCACTGCTCACCAGGTGTACTTTTCCACGTTCAAGGCTGAGTCACACACTTTTTCAATGACAGACAATTTGAAAGATGGTGTAATACATCTTGCAGAATCCTGAGGTTCCCACAACTTGCAGGCTGTTGGAATGCAAAAGTGATATTTCCCAGTTTCACAGTTTCACAACACAACTCAAAAGAAAAACATACTTGAACTGTCTGTGTCTTGGTGCATTGTACTATGTGCACCTGTAAACTGGATCTATCTTTTGTGTTGTTCTGAGGATCTGAAGGCATTTTGTTTAGTTCATTGTATATGGTTTTTTTCTTCTTGATCTTGAGGTGGCTCTAATTGTTAGCTTGGACTGATTAGTGTCATAATATGATAAAATTATTACTAATTGATCTGAAATTCTTCGCCGTTAGAGACATAGAAGACAATATAAATGACTGCCTCTAGAATTAACTGCTTAAGTGAACGAATGCAGTGCACCCAATGTTAACATCCTGAGTTCAGCCTTAGGTAATGATAGTGACCTTGACTTCCCCTTAGGGATCCCTTTGCACTTCGCTAACCCTTAATTAGCAACGCTAATTATTCCATATCAACTAATTACAGACCTGCCAGAATCCAAGTTGAAAGACGTTATCTTACAGTAAGGGAGAGAATGGGAACATGAAAGCACTGACCTTTTCTTCACTCGTTTGAAAGCGTGTAGCTGTTCACTGATGCCAGGGTCAAAGCCCTGCATAGAACTTCTCTCACTCATGAATGTCAAAGTGTCTTATTGATCCAGCTGTATCCAGCGTGTATATGAGCCCAGATCTATTCAACTTTAAATATTCCCTTTTTTCTTTCCGCTTGACATCAACAGCAAGGGCTGTGCCTTACTCAGCAAAACACTATACGTCTGACAATATGGCCTGATCCCACTTCATTAATATACAACATGACAGGATGGAAGAAACATGGCATATTTATTTCATCATTTTAAATAAAATAAGCAGTTGAAATCCTCGCCTGATGCGTAAAGCAATGTTTAAAAATGTATTAGAATACAGCACAATATAAAGTGAACACTGTCAGTTACCTTGGCCTGGATCACCATGGAGGACTATAGAGGCATCCAAGAGCACAGTATATGTCTGAAGATCCTTCCTTTTTATATAGTTTTGTCAAGTTTTGGTTTTTGGTGCTGCTGTTAATTATTCTAAAATAATTCTAACATATCCATGCTCCACTCAAATGTTCTGAAGTTGAATGCAATTCCATTTAACTTAAAGAGGATCTGTATCAATCTTTGTTTAGAGTGGGTATATAGTATATAGTTTTTCAGTTTAAAATACTATGGAAATAAGTTGCACTATGTTGTAGCTCACCATGTCTAGCTAGGTTCCATCTGGTTTACAGAAATGCAGAGACCATCTAACTCATCCAATATTCAAAATTCAACTCACAAAGGCCTTGCCAATTATCTGATCAGTTTAAAGGAAACAGATTTTCACAGAAAATAAATTGAGGAATAAAAACAGTGCTTAAGTTTAAAAACACGTCACGTCAACACTCAAACTTTGAGGTGGATGGGCTACAATAGCAAAAGGCAATGCTGGGTTGCAATTCTGTCAGCTGAGCCTGCAGTGGTTATGGGCTCACCAAAACTGTACAGCTGAAGACCCAATAACCATAACCTGGTCTGGTAAATTTTGATTTCTGCTGCGGCACATAGATGGTCGGGTCAGAATTTTGAGCCAACAGCATGAACCCAAGGACCCTACCCAATATTAGTATAATGTTCTTATTAATACTCTGGCTGAGTGTATATTTCACATAAGAATAGTTTGCTAACTCTAGTTAAAGTTTTTGTGATTTAAGTTTTGTCCAAAATGAAGTCTTGTCCAAATGTGTCCACAGAAACAGCAGACATCTGGCCTTTGAAGTCACTGAGTAGCTAGACAGGCCTGCAGAAGAAGCGCTGATTCAGTGCAAATATGGCCGTTACTATACTCTCCTCAGTGAATCTCTCCTTGCTCATTAGCCAGCAGCCTTGCTATGCCTGCTCAGAATGGCACTGTGGCTGGGCTGCTAGATAAACCTGAGCCTTTCTCATGGGGGGTGAGGTCCACCCTCTGAGGAGATGTGTCAGCTGGGGTCTCAGTAATCTCTGTCTTAATTGGCTGGAGCAGGCCTTGAGCTGAGAGTAATCTTGGTGTTAATTGGTGCTCCTGGGCCCGTGTCTGCTGTGTAGGAAGGCGAGGTGCCAGAGGCTGCCAGGCCCAGATAAGAACTGGGAGAGTGAGAGCGAGAAAGAGGGAGTTAGTGTCCCGTTCACACAGCACCGTGCTCCAGCTCCGTCACTGAGGCTGCAGAGCAGAACAGAGAGGGGAGCAGAGGCACAGGGCTTTAATGAACAGACATACAAAGGCAGGCCACAGCCAAAAGGGTCATTAGTCATCAACCCCGCAAAAGTGGACTCCCGCATATACTCACACCCTGTTTCTCAATTCTGGTATTGCATACTATATTCTTACACTATGTGCTTCACCATTTTAAGCCTGGATGTTTCTAGAGTAGTAGCATTTCAATTAAAATGCTAATGTTTTCACTTCTTGTCACTGAATTGTGTCTAGGTTAGCAGTCATCTAATATTAGCAAACTAAAATAAGCATAACATGCTTTGTTATAATTATAACTTTTGTCCCCAGTTTAGTAACATCAAATTACTTGCTAACCTTGTCTTCTCCTATCACACTACCACTACCAAGCTGGGAGGATGAAGGCTAGTATGTGCTATGTGAAGAGCCACTGCATTTTTTTAAAAGTGCCGCTAAAGCAACATCATTAGACAGCTCAGGACGTTTGGAGGAGAAAACTGCCAATTCTTTCAGGTCACATAATAGACAAACATGCTGGCTAGCATCATGTTGAATGACTGGGAGATGGAGGGGCCACCACGCCCACCCAAAATGCCCACCAATTGTGCTGTCCTGAAATGCGAGTCCATGATGGCTGTGGCATTGCTGGGAATAAAAACCATGATCTCCTGATCAAAGGATAACGATTTAAAATGATTATCTGTGTACTGCAAATAACTTAATGTACAAATACAGTTATTTAACCCCTTTTCACAGTCCCCATAAAATGCTCTTTCTGCCTGTTTTGGAGGTCTAACAGTTGAACTATGCTTCTTTTTCTTTCAGTAACATTGACAGAATGTATTTAATATGTATGGTTGACAAATCCTGAAGTGAACTGGATTTAAGTCGTCATTGATGAGCAAGCCAGTAAACATTAGTAAACACAAAGCCGTCTTTGTGGAGTGTATTCATTTGTGTGTTAATTTTTTCCACAGCAGGGGGTTCTCACCCCTCCCCTTTCATTCTTCATTGCTTGCTAGCAGCTCAACACAGAGCCATGACATTTCATACATTGAAAGCTTGTGTCACCTTGCAATAAAATGTGTGTGGTATCCAGATTGTATCTGGATTCCATTTATGCTTTTCATTAAAACACTTCTCCAGTGGGACCAGATGACACATACAAATTTAATTTTCTCTACATAAAAAGCACATTAGCGCATGCATAATTCACCCCCCGCCTCCCCCCGCACACTATGCGCCTCCGCTGACCCCGCTCTGTCATTTTACATGGCCTACCACTTCATGGCTAAGTTGCTGTCGTTCCCAATCACTTCCACTTTGTTATAATACGACTGACAGTTGACTGTGGAATATTTAGTAGTGAGGAAATGTCATGAATGGACTTGTAACACACATGGCATCATATCATGGTACCATGCTGGAACTCACTGAGCTCCTGAGAGCGACCCATTCTTTCACAAATGTTTGTAGAAGCAGTCTGCATGCCTAGGTGCTTGGTTTTATAAGACCTGTGGCCATGGAAGTTAGTAGTACACCTGAATTCAATGATTTGGATGGTGATTGAACACTTTTGGAAACAGTGTATAATCCAAAATTACCATCAGTTATACAAAAACAGAAAACTACTTTAGCGCTAATTTTTGCATTGGCACACCTTAATCAGCAGAGATGTGTCAGAATTGAAAAATATAGGTGCTTTAATATGGTGTATAAAGGTTTCTTTGCAAACAAGAGCTTCCTTTGCTCTACTTATAATGTGACATTACTGCACTTTCCAGTATTAACAGGTTTTCACATCAAAACTTACATTGGTATTTGTGGATGCGTGTGTTGGGGTCGTGCCTATAAATGAATAGTGTTGGATGTCGTGTGGCTCTGTTTGGGCTTTTGTTCAGATCTGTTGGATACCTGTTCCATTTTTAGCCTTTGCTCTGGTCACTGGCTCCTGTGCCATCTGGCAGTGTCAGCAGTAATAAGTCGTCATCCGTCACAGTCCAACAGCCAAATACTTCCTACTCAAACCCTTCAGCAGACCTGTCTCATTCTCACCAATCCATGCTCTGCCCACAAATGTGATCTCATTGGTGTAGTTGCTGTAGGACAAGATACACAGAACTAAATCACCAAACATTACAGATTTTGTTGGTTTGTTGATGTTTTACTTTTAAATTCTTTACTTTTAAATTATTTGCTTTTACTCTATTCATTTGCTGACTTTAAAGGGCTCATGTCCTGCATTTTATTTTTTCTTGAGGTCCACTTACAAAGTTTATGAACCAAAAGCAGCCATAATGAATCTATTAATTTATCCCATTTATTATCTATTTAACAAACTGTTTTCATTACAGTGCCTTTAAGACATATGTAAATGAATTCAGTTCTGATTGGTTGCAGAAGATGTGGCTTGTTCAAAAAGCATTCTGGTCTTGATCACTCTTTAGAACTTCAGCATCAGTAGACAGGGTTAAACTGTAAGCTGAACAGGAGAATGTATATAAATACATTGGTTTTCATGACATCACAAGAACAACAAATTCCAGCTGCCATATAGGGAGAGTATGGATTGGAAAGTCAATGATATGTTTTGTATCAAACAATGTTTACATACTACATGAAACCGTTGTATAAAAATGATATGGGCCCTTTAACATTGGAAAAAATAAAGCCTAAAATAAATATGTGGCTTTTGCTGATGCCACATTTTATGTTTAATTCTTTCCCCAACATAAATTCAGCTGAAAAACAGTAATGGTACATTAAAGTGCACCCATTCTAGAAGACATATACATATTTTCTCTTCGAAATTCCACAAAATATGTAATTTCACCAGAGGTGCCCAAACCTTTGCACAGGACTGTACACGTGAATGGTCATTCTATTAGAACAGACTGTATGTAGAGTTTTTTTAGTCAGGCATTTGAGATTAAGTTAGCACAGTGGCAAAATTGCTGCTGTTTCAAACTGACCTTGTGCCATTTACCTTAGAATTTTAAACTTCATTTACCTTAGCATTTTAAAATACATCATCATGTAGTGCCTCTAAACAAAGTACACTACAGTTTTCCCTTAGGATAAATGGAATTTTCTGTAAAGCTTTTCCAACCTGGCAACAGTTTCTAGGAAAGAAAGCAGGAGTATGGGATAAGGTCAAATCTCACCAATTCTTGGGAGCGTCATTATCGACTATTCTTCTTACTCCTTCTGCTCCACCTGCCGTTCTCATCTCTCTCTGCATTCCCTCCTCCCTCTTTATCTCATTCCTTTTTCTCTTTTCATCTTTTAGCTGTTTCCCCTGCCCTCTCGCTCTCCTGTTTTCATTTCTTCTCCACCCTCTTCTTCGTCACTATCTCTCTAAATCTCTGCCCCACCCTTTTCTCTCTCTGCTCTTTTTCTCTTCCTTCATTTTTCTCTCCGCCTTATCCTCCAGATCCCTGCCATCCTGCTCCTCATATTAAAGAAGATGAGCTCCCTTATCAAATCCGCTTTGTATTACCTTTTAACAAGCCCTATCTGTGCAAGATGCCATCCGTATCGCTTGCCTTCTGGGCTCCTCTGGAGCATGTCACTGACTCTCAGGTTGTATGTGTGTGTGTTTGAGTCATTTTTCCTTTCGAATGAGGCCTTAACCTTATTCATGGCGACATTCATCCCCATCTATGCATACTGCAGTGTATTGCACAAGGCTGCTGAAAGCATTGTGTTGCTTTAATGACGTTTAGCGGAAGACACAGTCTTGGCTCTTTTGAAAAACATTAGACTTAATGTTTATTAAATAGGCTGAATGGTAAGTTGTCTTTTGACAGTGCGCTTTCAAGGTTATCTATGAGTCGTGCCCTCAGAGAGTCTTTGCCTGTCACACTAACGGCAGGCTCGCTCCGCTGAGGCACAGCCTGTGGCACACACTCAGCCACACACCGGTCCACTCGGCTCCTGCTGTATCATTACAAAAAAGTGCTATGCACATAAAATTAACTTGACAGGGATTTCACATTTCAGGGATTTTATTCAAAGAAGCTGCTGAATCTTTAACTACTGTACTAGCAGGTGGAACAGAGCGGGTTCCACTGGTATTAACATCAAGGCCAGGCTTTCAAAACGTTTTCAGTTACAGTTGAATGATCTGGTAAATCAGTAATGTGATCAGGAGTGCAAAGGCATATTCTGATTAATTTACACTGTCCCTAGTTGTCAGCTATTCATTAAGTTAGTAATGTTTCCATAAATAAAAAGCCTTTTTGTGTTAGATTTTTCCTTGCTGACATACAATTTCATACATTCTTTTGAATGTAAAGCAACAGGTATCCTTGACAAGTCCTCATAGGAAAGCCAGTTCACATAGCTTCAATTTTGGCAATGCCCCTTATAAGACCATAGTGAGACCAAGGTTCCTATAGTATGGGGACAGACAAAAGTATGTAGACACCTATATTTTGACATATGTTTGAGTTCATTGAACATACCATTCCAAAAACGCATAAGCATTAATATGGAGTTTGCACCCCTTTGTAGCTATAACAGCCTCCACTTTTCTAGGAAACCTTATCACAAGATTTTGGAGTGTGCCTGTGGGAATTTGTGCCTATTCAGTCATTTGTGAGATCAGGCCTGGCTCAGAGCTGAGATTCCAATTCATTACAAAGGTGCTCAGTGGGGTTGAGGTCAGGGCTCTGCGCAGGCTACTGGTGTTCCTCCACATCAAACTCATCTTACCAAAGTTGGAAACAACTTACCAGAACGTTGGAAGCAAATAACTGCCTAAAATGTGTTGCTATACTGTAGTATTAACATTACCCTCACTGGAACAAAGGGCTGAGCCCAAACCCTGAAACACAGCTCCAGACCATTATCCCTCCTCCACCAAACTTTACTGTTAGTCCAGTGGTGGTGTGCTTTACACCGCTGTCGCCAATGCTTGGCATTGCACATAGTGATCCAAGGCTTGTGTGGGGCTACTTGACTCTTGATGCAGAGTTCTTTTGCTGGTGTTTCTTACAGGTAAAGTTTGGAACTCAGCAGTGAGTGATGTAACTGAGAATAAGCAATTTTTACTTGCTATGCGTTTCAGCACTTGGGGGCTCATGTTGTGAGTGTATGCGGTCTACTGCTTCATGTCTGAGCTGCTGTTGCTCCTGGATGCTTCTATTTCACTATAATAACACTTACAGGAGAAAATTAGCCACAGTACTTCTAAACATGTACTATAGATATGGACTAAATAGAAATAAATCACTCATAAAACCTGATGACAATCCCAAAATTGTGTGGTGTTTGGCATAAATAATACATAAAAATATACTTTTTCAGGTTCCTCTACAAACAAGGCTGCATTTATTAGAAGGTGGGACTTTCCATGAATTCCTCTCTTTTATCAAGTCTTTGTATTTTTCCATAGAAAATAAAACATATTGAAAAATAAACATATTGTCAATATATTCCAAAATGTAAGTTTATTGTGATGTATTTTCAATGGTTCACTTTGTAGGGGTTCCAAAACTGTTATTTTCTTCTTTTTTCTATTTTTGTAATGGCCTAACTATGATGAGTTACATCTTCTTGAATGGCAAATATGTAATCATGTTTTATGAATTCTGTCACTCTCAGTTTGTTGATGTTTCTGCACATCGCATTTTAACTTTAACCAGTTAAAACCAACTCTATTCATTCTGTTTTTACAGAACACAATGAGGTTAATCTGCCTGCAGCTTAATGCATCATGCTAAGCTTGACCTTTGAGGAAAAAAAAGGACAGTCCTTTTGGTTCAAATATATGATGAGCTGTCAAATCAATCAGGACTACAAAGAGTTACTCAAAAGTATGTGGTCCATGAACCCTCATCTGGCTCAGAGTCAAATGTAATATCATCTCGTGCTGAGTTCAGACTTTAACGTTGGCGATAACATAATATTTTTGTTTGTTTTGATAATGTGATACATTTACCATGTGGGTGATCACAGCATAACCATGTTATATTTGAATCATTAAGGTCTAATGAATATATTTCATTACTTATTCCAGCTGGTGTCCATGGCTTGTTCTGGATGCGTATATTGTCTGGGGGCACAATCCGAGTCAGTGCTTTGTGTACTGTGTGTGGGAGAGGTGCATTGGCGGCCATTTTCATTATGAATGCTGTGAGAATGTCCGTCACATCTGCATAACTATGGCCGTGAGCATGAGGGATAATCTAATTAATATTTCATCTGTCTGAGGTAAGGACAGCCTCGCCTGTGGCTCAGACACCAGATTAAATTCAAGGCTATGATAAATAGCAGAACAGAACAGAGAAGACTCCCACTGGGTAGAATGCGAATTACAGGTAAGCATGAATCATTCTTTTTTATTTTGCTTGTTTTATCTTTTTTCTCATTAAAAGTAGCTTCGGATGAAAAAAATGCATCATGGAGACAATATCAACAGGAACCAAAAGCTTCAATGGAGACTTAAAAACACTTCCAACTAAGGACATGCTTACACATCACACAGCAACAAAACAATAAATAACTACTTAGTCATTTAAAACAGGATATAGTCTGCTCATTGACTGATAAACCATTTTGATGACCCTGTTATTAATCTCACTGTCACTAAACTCTTTTGAGGGATTAAGGAACTGAACAGTCTTCTGAGCAGTAGAGAAGTTCCTGAGTGAAAAGCTTAGCATCGATGCTCTACTGCATTTTGTTACATTTGTTTTAGCTAAAATCACACAGCTTCTCACTTTAAGGTCAAATGTGCAAGATTTTGGTATTGAGATAGGGTAAACTCTTTGTTTAGTTTATGAGACGGCAATGGGATTGTGGGCGCAGCAGAAGACTGAAGCGGGTCGTGAGAGCCTAAATAATGTTTAGGACTTGGTAACTTCATCTAAAGTGATTTTTTTTTTATCAAACATATGAACAAAATAATTACATATTTAAAACTGACAACCTGTAACACTGAAGAACAGTGTGAATTAAAATGTACAACAGCAGTTCTTCCTCATCTGCCTTGTCAATAAGTATTCTAAATGTATGTTGAATATGCTACTTTTCTACGCATTATAATTGATATAACGGAATACATTACTGAATGCTTTTAAAGATAGTGAACTCAGTATTTAGTTCCAAATAATTCTGCCCAATACTGCTCATACCATTGTAGATCCATGTTTAACAGCTGGAGGTAGACACTGAGTATGCTTACATGCACAGATTTTGTCAGTAATCCATTTACCACATTTATATGCACTTCAGTAATTAGATAATGGGAAAACTCTGGGTAACTACATGAGCAGTTGTCAGATTTCTGATTTGCAACCAGCCAAAAATTCACAGAAGACATGATGAAATAGCAACGTACAACACAAACTTCATGCTGCCAGACTTCATTCATTAGATCAGCTGTGTTTGATTAGAGGTGAAACTAAGGTGTGCAGGGTGGTGGACCAGGATTGGGTACCCCTGATCTAGAAGATCTGAAGAACTGAAGAATATTTAATTCCTTCATTTCGTCAGGCATGTAATTGGTTTCAGTGTCACTCCAAAAGTCTTTTGTTGCCATCTCGCAAGTGCTGCGTTAAATGCTGCTTGCTTATTTACGTTACTGTGGTGTGTTTTCACACACGCACAGACTGAGAAATCCAAAAGAAATACAAGCAAAAGTGTACATGAACTGACAAACCAGACTATTGAGCTAAAATCCAGCTCTCTTTATCAGATTTATCAATCGGACTTCTAGACCTCACTGTTGACCATCTGAATAATCAAGATAACTGCAGAAATCCAATTATGATCAGATGACTAAGTACAAGTAAACACACTCATTGTACAGTCATGGCCAAAAGTTTTGAGAATGATACAAATATTAATTTTTACAAAGTCTACTGCTTCAGTTTTTATAATGGCAATTTGCATATACTCCAGAATGTTATAAAGAGTGATCAGCTTAACAGCAATTAATTGCAAAGTCAATATTTGCCTAGAAAATGAACTTTATCCCCCAAAACACATTTCAACTTCATTGCAGCCCTGCCTTAAAAGGACCAGCTAACATCGTTTCAGTGATTGCTCCATTAACACAGTTGTGGGTGTTGATGAGGACAGGGCTGGAGATCAATCTGTCATGATTAAGTAAGAATGACACCACTGGACACTTTAAAAGGAGGCTGGTGCTTGGCATCATTGTTTCTCTTCTGTTAACCATGGTTATCTCTAAAGAAACACGTGCAGTCATCATTGCACTGCACAAAAATGGCCTAACAGGGAAGAGTATCGCAGCTAGAAAGATTGCACCTCAGTCAACAATCTATCGCATCATCAAGAACTTCAAGGAGAGAGGTTCCATTGTTGCCAAAAAGGCTCCAGGGCGCCCAAGAAAGACCAGCAAGCGCCAGGACCGTCTCTTAAAAGTGTTTCAGCTACAGGATCGGGCTACCAGCAGTGCAGAGCTTGCTCAGGAATGGCAGCAGGCAGGTGTGAGTGCATCTGCACGGACTGTGAGGTGGAGACTCTTGGAGTAAGGCCTGGTCTCAAGGAGGGCAGCAAAGAAGCCACTTCTCTCCAGAAAAAACATCAGGGACAGACTGATATTCTGCAAAAGGTACAGGGAGTGGACTGCTGAGGACTGGGGTAAAGTCATTTTCTCTGATGAATCCCCTTCCGATTGTTTGGGACATCTGGAAAAGAGCTTGTTCGGAGAAGACGAGGTGAGCGCTACCACCAGTCTTGTCTCATGCCAACTGTAAAGCATCCTGAAACCATTCATGTGTGGGGTTCGGAAGGGAATCGGCTCTCGCGCAGTCTTGCCTAAAAACACAGCCATGAATAAAGAATGGTACCAGAATGTCCTCCGAGAACAACTTCTCCCAACCGTCCAAGAGCAGTTTGGTGATCAACAATGCCTTTTCCAGCATGATGGAGCACCTTGCCATAAAGCAAAGGTGATAACTAAATGGCTCAGGGAACAAAACATAGAGATTTTGGGTCCATGGCCTGGAAACTCCCCAGATCTTAGTCCCATTGAGAACTTGTGGTCAATCATCAAGAGACGGGTGGACAAACAAAAACCTACAAATTCTGACAAAATGCAAGCATTGATTGTGCAAGAATGGACTGCTATCAGTCAGGATTTGGTCCAGAAGTTGATTGAGAGTATGCTAGGGAGAATTGCAGAGGTCCTGAATAAGAAGGGTCAACACTGCAAATATTGACTTGCTGCATTAACTCATGCTAACTGTCAATAAAAGCTTTCGTTACTCATAATATATGATTGCAATTATATTTCTGTATGTGATAAAAACATCTGACAAACACACATAAAAACCAGAGGGCAGCAGATCATGTGAAAATGTAATATTTGTGTCATTCTCAAAACTTTTGGCCATGACTGTAAGCTGAAGGCACTCTCTTTTCTGCATCCTTACTGTGGCCTTTAGTGAGAACAGCACTGATGCAAACTGAGCACTGGTCCCAATCAAGATTCTTTGAGATTCAAAAACACATTCAGTTGTCAGCTTTTGCATTTGTTTATCAATTTACCTTGTCACTGAGATGCATTATGCTGGTAATGTATTTTGAACTACAGTACGTAAGTAAATTAGCTTATTAAAAAAAACAAAACAGTACAACTGATCATAGAATGTCTGGGTGCAGTGCATGAACAGCCTGTGCTATCAAATTGCTGGGCATAATACATTTAAATTCTGTTCAATGCCTTTAATTTCCTCGTTCAAAGCTTGTGTAGCCTGTACCATGCTTTTTAGCCTAGTACCCCCGAGGTCTCTTATCTTGTACATCTGCTGCATGTTGTTGACATCACCAAAGTGTGGATTTTGAGGAGGACCACAGGGCATAGGTCAGGGCCATTATGTCTGTCCACTGCTCAAGGGTTCACATTTCAACAAATTATGTGTTTATGTGTTGCCCTTAAATATAATATTTAATCCTGCTATATTTCAGCCTTATGAAGCTCATGACATACAGTTTTTGATTCTGTCAGAGCTGATTCAAATTGGTGGTCATTTTTGAGGTGCTAAGCAACATTTGTGGCATTTAGCAACAAAAGCATCTTTTAGGATGCTTAAGATCTCCTTAACAGGTAGAGAGAGTGTTCAGAGTGAAGCTCATTCTACCATTTAGGAATAATCTTTGTGCAGAGATGCTTTTGGGAAACCCAGTCCTGTTAATTGTCATACTCTGTCAGTGAGTTTGTAAGCACTGTATCTCTGTCTATACATTGCCAGCCTTGGACATAAGTTATCATGATTTCTGTACTGTTCTCATTGACACATTAAATAACTCTACATGTTACTTTTTGGAGCTTTGTTGGTTGACTCATGTGTCTTTGAACATGCACATCAAAGCTCTGATTGTGGGAGCTCTTTTATAGACGACACGTACCACTTATTGGCATTTAACTTAATATGACTCACTTGCGTAGCTGCCTTTGTAATTGTGATTGTTACTTCAAAGATAAAACCCTTTTTCATGTGATGTTGCTATTATTTTGTTCGCCCACTGTACATGTTGTGCATTTGTGGGCAGGCCACGCACAGCGCCTCCTGAGAGTTTGACTGCTCTTGAGTTTGCAAGCCTCAGTCAAATCATGCTGTTTCATTTCAGCCCAGAGCTTAATGATAATTAAATAATTAGAATCAATTTGTTCATGGTGGTAAAGTGAACACAGGGACCTCTGCAGTCTCCTAAATTATGTATGAGTGTTATGGAGCTTAAGAGCTGAAGTCAGAAATTCATGAATCAAGTTTATAATTCGACTGGAATAAGTTCTAAAATATTACATTTGTCCGCTTTGCACACTGCGCCTGAACTTTCAAGCAATATCATGCAATACTGCAGCTGGCTGCCTGAGCTGAGAATGCTCATGAGCAGTGTTGGCCCACACTTCTTTCGACTGGATGAGTTATATCCCAAATAAAGAGTAACCCCTGTGTGCTTCCCTGCACTTCACTACAGAGGAGACAACTCGGCAGGAAAAGCCATGAGGCAGCATTTTCCTCAGTTAATATAGCTCTCTCACCGCTCCTCAGAGACCAGGAGAATCGTCTCTACCTGTCCACTGCCTCAATATCTGCCCATTAGAAGGCAGAGGCTGGACTGCTGGTGAATAATTCAGGGCCGCTGCTCCCTGGTCTGAGTACAGATGTCTGCTGATCAGAGATGCTTAAAGGGGTTTTGACAGCACCCAGTGGAACTGAGAGGACATGGGGAGAAAGTCACCACAGTCCACACACTGGCTCTGTAGGGCTGATGTTGTCAGCAGACCACACAAATACACAGCTCCAAATCTCTGCTTTTAAGCGCAAACCTAATTATTATCTTCTATCAGATATGTTATTATTATATGTTATTATATGATATGTTATTATTGTGGTAAACGTCAGTACTTCCAGAACACAAACTACTCCATTATCAAGAGATCACAATTTTGATCTCCAGCGATGCCACAGCCATGCACAGCCAGGAGTCCAATAAAGAATAATCTTTGTGCAGAGATGCTTTTGGGAAACCCAGTCCTGTTAAAGTTCTTACCCTGTTGTTCAGCTTGTAAGAACTGTTTCTCTTTATCTAAACCAGGGGTGTCAAAGTCAACTTGGGTCCAGGTATGTTTTTATTTCATTTTCACTAAACATTTTGCCATGACCCGAACAGACCAGTGTTTATTCAAAATATGGCAAAACAGCAATAGCAAAATAGGCATTAAAAACGTATTCAAAAACAACTGCAAATAAAAATAAATAGTTGTAGGTAGGAAAACATTAAAAAAAAATTATCTTGATGTAGACACCAGACATTGTATCGATATTTGTATATTCATAGCAGGCACATGGATTTTTGTAGGGGGAAGGGGGACAGAATGCACACTGGCCTGACTTGGCCTCCGGGTGTTGTGTTTGACACATAGGGTTTATACAGCTGTTAACATTGAGCCAGGAGTCCAATTGAGCATAACTGACCTCCCTCTCTTTGGGTCAGTAAGTTAAACCTTATCCTCCCCCATCACAGCGTGATGCTAGCCAACATGAGTGTGAAAATTGAGTTTAAAAAAAAAAACGCTAATAAAATAATAATAATAAAAGTTGCGCCTCATATTTTCATGATCTATCCATCTAGAAACAAGCTAATATCTTAACTTCAAGTTAACATACTAGCCACAACCTTCTAAGCACTATACAACGATACAATAAAAATATGTTGTATTGATACATCCCACCTATTATGACAATCTTTTCTTTTTTCCCTGTTTCTTCCTAAAGGTTTAAGTGACCCTTATTAGTCCCACAATGGGGAAATTTCACCTCTGCATTTAACCCATCCATGCAGTGAAACACCACATACACTCTAGTGAGCACACACACACTAGGGGGAAGTGAGCACACTTTCCCAGAGTGGTGGGCAGCTCAATCTGCAGCGCCCAAGGAGCAGCTGGGGGTTAGGTGTCTTGCTCAAGGACACTTCAGTCATGTGCTGTTGGCTCTGGGGATCGAACCGGTGACCTACATAGACTAAAAAGTCTATTTTTTGCAAATGTTGAAAAAAAAGAAAATCATTTTTAAATGTAGCGCTACTCTTGTGCTGGTGCATCTTGTCCATTCCAGCTTGTTTGCATTCCTCAGGAAAACAAACCTTTGTGATATATATTATATATTGGGAAAAGTATTGTGATGTGATGCCATGCTTCATTTCTATTTGTTCATTCATCCTGAAATGTTCACATAATGTAAATGGCAGCTGTAAAAATAATAAATACAATGCTGTAAAAAATGATATCATTCATAAGCAGCAAAAATTGAATTAAGAGCTTGGCAGCAATGTTAGCAATCACATGTGCAATAGACAGACAGATCGAGAGACAGACAGACCGACTTTTGTCAGCAGGACACTAATTGGTGGAGGAGGGCTGGGACTCGGTGTTCACTGTTATGCCAGCTGTGCCACACAAATCCCTGCCCTGCTAATGAGAATGAGTCTGTCTTCCACTCTCTCTTGCTCTCTCTCCCCCCCTTGCCAGTTCTTTCTTTGGTGCTAGTGCAATTGCACTGAGTATGCCCACTCCCACTGGGCTTCTCTGAGCCCCACTGCTGTGACTCTGGCCCACCCTGCATCTCATGAGCAGCAAACTACTCATTCTCATGTGCAGATAATCAGAGCCAAGACTGATTCACTGCAAACCTGCAGCCCAAGGGACGCCTAATTTATGCTAGCAACGTTATCAAACTTGAATTCGGAAATAGTAATTTATTTAGGGAAACTGGAAAAATGAATGAAACAGAAAGAGGCTCACAGTCTCAAATTCAGATTCGTGTCATTATGGTTTCCTCTCAGCAGCGGGGGATCTGAAATAATCTGTGTACATATCAAACATGTGAGTGGAGCTGAATATTTATTTGCTTGTTGGCCCACCAATTCAAGGGTTAGTAATTGCTTTTCTCAGTGGTGCTTTTGAAACTTGTGATATCTTTCTGATCATGTGAAACTCTTCTATGCTCTCTGAGGAATCAAAGCTTTGAACATGTATGATTCATCGGAGTTTGACAGGAGAAAAAAATTCCCATGCTTCTCTAACCTACTTCAGTTAGTTGCTACTTTCCCTGTAGAGGGAGTCACTTCATTTATGCATAATACTGCTTCAGATTCCAAACTTCAGCACTCAAAATGTGGCAAAGCGCTACAGTAACATTGTGATGAAATTTGTACAATGTGAAACTTTCTCATTAGAGCGCTTACTCTGTCAGTTTTGAATGATATCCTGAAATGAAATACACCCAGAGCTAATATACACTGAAAGAGGCTGGCAAATCAATTTAGTTCATAAGAAAAATAGCACTCTGTGATATCATTCAGAGTTATTTATTTATTTGTTCATTTATTTTGCTCCCCCTCTAGTCAAATTTATTACAATTTGTCTGGGTTTTAACTTTTGAGTAAATCATATTTTCTAGAAGCAGAGACCACTTATCATCACTGTCCAAAAGAAAAAAAATGTATCTCCTTTTTTGTCAATGTTTTATTTTCCCTCAACATTTTAACACAGCTGTCTAACAACAAAGCATTCAATATAACTGTACCAACAAAACTGCTCCTAAATAGCTTGAAATATAGTCTCTTTACATTAAATAATATATTATAACAAAGTAGTCAGTGTACAGCTTGTAAAGCAGTAGATTTACTGTCCTCTGATAAAAAACTCAACACACAGATATTAATGTCTAAATAGCTGGCAACATAAGTGAGTACACCTCACAGTGAACCTTCACAGTGGGCTGTTAAATTTGGTGTTTTGGGTGTTTTGGGTACAATTCTCTCATACTGAGAGAAACATGAAATGTTTCATCCTATGAAAACAGTTTTTTGAGATATTAGCAATAAATACAAGGGATGTACAAAACAACAGAAACATCACATGAAATACTCATCGGCCATTTTATCAGAAATACCTACTACATAAAAGCACTTTGTTGATTTAAATTACTGACTTGTAAATCTACAATTTATCAGCCCCCTCTTCCCTACCCATCAATCAAAAGGGACATTCACAGGCTGATCAATATTATTTGGGCAATGTCATTCTAAGCACAGCAGTGACACTGACTTGGCAGTGCACGTTAGTGTAGGTTGCACTGGCTTGATATATCAGATCTAGCATTTTTGTTGCTGTTCATGGGGTCCAATAAGTAGAATGTGAAAGAGATCAGACAGTGTCCTGCTGTGGTTTTACAATGTCCTATAGGATATGTATTCATTTCTGTCATTAATATTTCCCCCCCCCCCCCCCCCCCCCCCCCCCAATCTAGAAACAAGAAGTGAATTATGCAATGACATTATGCAATAGTATCAGTTGCACTTATGCGGGTCCGGGTCAGAGGCAGACACAATGAGAGTGAAGTGGAGCACAATAAGTCCAGAGCAGTGGAGCAGTAGGGCTCGACTGAAGAATGTCAGACAGTTATGCAGCGCAGTCACAAAGAAGAGTGTTCTATGCTTTGCAAAGAACAAGCATATCCCATTTGAGGTTTATGAGACCTGTCCTATTGTAAATGTGTGACAAACCTTTCATGCATACAGTTTAACAATGTAAATGTAAAATGCAGATATTCTGACATCTTTAGCAAAGCAAAGTTATATTTACTTTTATTTTTTTATCCTCAATGAAAAATATCATAATCCCACCATAATTCATGACATGACAAGATGTGATAATCGCCAAAGATTATGCCAAATAAAACTATCCTGTTCCACTAATGAGGCAGATTAGAACAGAACGTGATTAGTAGTATTTAAATGGTGGAAATCTTTAAAGCCATCGTCGGTATAATTGTTTATCTTAAACATTTTATGCACAGAATAAACATCCATTGCTGCCTGCTAATTAGGTCAATACATGGGTTCCATGGGGGATGGATCTAATCTGTCACCCTTATGCAAATACAGTAAGCACGCAGTGAAAATAAACAGAGATCTACAAGCCAGATCAGGACTGCCACACAATCTTCTCCGACATGCAAAAGTATTTTTAATCCTGTATTAATATTAGCCTGTTTCACAATGTGCTGCACTACAGTCCCCAGCATACACTGCAACGTAAAGTGCTCCGACTCTCCTACCCCTACAGCAGTCTATGGGACAATGGTTATACCTCAGTTCTACACAATTCTACACCAGTCATATCACCAAAATGCATTTTAGCTGCAGTTCAACCAATATAAACTCCTACCACTAGCTCAGCAGCTCAGAAATTGAGCCCAAGTCTTAATGAACTTGCAGCAAAGAAAGGATGGCAGGTGTCCAGTTCAAGCAAATGGGTAGGTTTAAAAGACTGAGCTCCTGGGGACATTTACATGTTGAAAATTTAAAGTGTCCATGTAATATTTCAAGGTCTACAATAAATGTCTGTATTTTACTGTTAAAGTCTTTGCAGATTTTGAATAAACAATGGCCAATTCAGGTTACAGCTTTTAATATGGCCCTTTAACTAGTTGAGTTTGACACCCCTGATCTAAACTATGAATATTGAATAACATGATGTGACATATAAATTGATCTAATATATGCCCTGAGACATAAACACTCTTTGACAAAATCTTTCAGAAAATTATAGTGATAAACATACTATATCATGGTTCTCCATGTCTATAATACTTCCTCTTAATGAAGACATTACCAGCTAAACCAATGCAGATTTTTATACTACACTGGCCTAACATAGGCTAGCATAACATTGGCTACATCAGTGAGTAGATTTCCTCTATCTGCTCTTCCAAGACAGGGCCATGGAGTGGGCTTGAGTACCAGGCTCTTCCACCCTTGAGGTGATAAAAGACCAGATCATGCTGGTGTTCCGCCTACTCATAGCTCTAACCGGCCCCCATCACCAGGCCTCTCTGCTTGGCCTCGACCATAGAACTGGAGCTTTCTGGAGATCCTGCACAGCAGGAGAAATGATCAAAGCCAGCTACACACAAACACTGAACCCACCTGAAAATCTCCTAAAATCAGAAAGAAGAGACCATTAGATGAGGTATAAGGAAGGAACTGTAATGTCTTCTGTGCCAATTAAAGTGAAAAGTGATGCAGCAAAAAGTATTCTTCATGCTAATTCACCTTTCCATGCTGACACAATGCATTTTTTTACAACAGCTATAGAGAGTTTGGACAAGCTTTACAGAATGTTAGTAAAAAAAACATCATGATCCATAGAACATGACTTTTTTTTTACTTTTCATCAAAATATCTAAATTCTAAATGTGTTCTTAATGCTTTCTGTTAAGATAAAGTACAGTTTTGTTCCATCATGAAATTAAGCAGACTTTAGCTTTGTGGAATGTCACTCTCATTTTTGCCTATCTAGTTTTCATTAGCAACACAAAATAAGTACACCACATCTGTGTAAGCATTGGCTCTGTCATTGGTAGATCATGAGTTTGATTCCCAGCAATGCAACAGTCATCAGTGGCCAGATGTCTAGGAAAGCGTATGTGACTTTGCTCTCTCTTTTCTGAATGCTATAGTGGTCGAATGTGAATAAATTATGTAGTTTCACTGGTTAACATGTTAATAACGTGTTAAAATGCTAAATTATTAATCACACTGCTTTTATGCTGTTACAACATTTTCCTAGTTTGACCCTTCAAAGCATACATAGTAGTCCAGGGTGAAGCTCAGCTCATGTGCCATATACTGGTATGACTTACTCCACAGCTGTAAACCTCTCCTTCCAATATAGCTTTAAATAGAAGTTTCACTGATAGCTCTCTTGAGAAAATCTATTGCTACTGCCATTCCATTAATTACTGAAGTACATAGAGTCTGAAGTATTATTTACAAGCAAAATAGCCCAAAAAGAGCTGATGCAATCAATATCAGTAATACGGCAGACTACACCAGATGGTTTGTGTAGGACAGCTATGGAAAAAATTAGCAAGCAGCAAACTAACAAAAGCAAGAGCAATGTGGAAGCTCCAATACCTCTCGAAACAAGATGTAGTGTAAACAAGATGTGGAGAGAGAAGCTACAAGGAATATGCTGGCACTGTTACTTTCATGAGACATAGATAAAGAAAACCGAAAACAGTGACTTTATTCACCATTGGGTAAATGAGATTTTGAGCTTCAGGTTAACTCTGCATCCTGACAATGAAAATTATATTACTGAATTACTGAAAGTATAAAAGCATTTTGTCTGCCCAAGCATTGTTTTTTTAAATGGAATAAATGTTTCTTTAGGGTCAAATTTAGGCAAGCAAGACATGTGATTAACAAAGTTAATGTTTAACTACACAAGAGAATGCGATTAATCACAAGTAATTACTGTATTGTTTGACAGAACTCATTTTTCACAATAACTGAGTGCTATAGTTTCTCATTATGCTGAATGAGATTTTTCCCAGCATTTTGTAAAGCTTGTCTAACCTGATAACAATTGCTATAAATAAATGTACTCGTGGGCGGAGCATGAATGGGTTAGTAGTATGAAAGTCTATGTTTAGAAACATTAGGTTTGAGCACAAAACATTTGGAATAATTTCCCCATACCAGCACTACTATTTCTCACTCTGTTCTTTTTGCTTCCCACTGCTAATTAAATGATTTATTCTCCCTCAGCAAAGCAAAGAAAAATAAAATAGGCAAACTCATTGACTACATTATCTAAAGTTGTTGTGTAACACTTGTTTCATTGCTGATTGTTCTGAACACCATTTGCAATATGATGACTAATTTTCAAAATGAATGTGGCACAGGGGGTAATACTAATATAAACACTACGAGCTGAATGACTGGAGAGGGCCTCTGAGTTTCCGCACGCAACTCTTTCATTTCTGTGCTGCTAACCTCACATTCATCACACCCTGCGTGTTATTAGCGAGAGATGTAAATGTGATGACGATTTCAGATGATCCATCTCAAACCTTTCCTCGTAATGATGGTGCTGTTAGAGGGGGCCAGGCATACGTCATGGTGGGTGCAGAGAAAGCAGTCCTGTTCTCTGCACTCGGATGCTGCTTATTCACCAGCTCTGCTCAAGGCCTTAATGAGGATTTTATGACTAACGTAATAAACCAAGTGGAAATTATGTCAAAAGGTGACAGCAGCCACGGAGGCTTGCTGAAGGACAGCACTGTCAAACTCTCTGTCTGACTCTTATGCAGATGGATTGGACTCGGCTGCATAAAAAATAATTGTCCTTGAAACATATTCCTGGGCCCCCAGTGATATATATCTCCTGCTCCTTGGCCAGGTAATTGAAGCTGACCATAATAAATAAGTAATACAGGTTGTTGTCTGGATAGCAGCACTGAAGATTAAGCTGATATCATGCAGGGAAGAAAGATTCAAGGCATAAATGTAGTGAGGCAGATTTGTGGCATAAATATATCATGCCTAGTACTTGCAAAAAAACACACATGCACACAAAAAACACACAAACCCACACACATGAACGCACATAGGCCCTCCTCATGCTACATGTTCTGAAAATGAGTCATCCTGCCAGTGCTGGACTGCAGTTAGTGCTTTGATAAGCAAGTATCTGTCACATAATAAGTGCTTATTAGACATATTTTTGCTTGCTCACATTCTCTAATGTCCCTTGTACAGAAAGTACATCAAGAATATAGTTTAGTATAAGAAAGGTATAATTTAAAGGTATAATTTTACAAGTTACGCATAAAGTACACTTTATTATGATGGAAGGAAATGCTTTTTGAATCATCCCTGTATTTTTGACATTTTGTCACATTTAAATGTTTCAAATCTTCCAAGTAATTATAGTACAAGATAAACAGAACATAAGTATGCAGCTTTAAATGATCATTCCATTCATTGAAGATAAAGATTTATTCAAAACCTATATCACCCATGTGAAAATGTAATAGACTCTCTAAACCTAATAACTCGTTGTAAGTCTGTTAGATTACTGTGGAGGAATTCTGGCCCACTCTTCTTCACAGAATTGTTTTAATTCAGCTACATTGGAAGGTTTTTGAGCAGGAACTTCCCATTTAAGGTCTTGCCATAGCATTTCAATGGGATTCAATCAAGACTTTGACTCCAACACCTTAATTTTGTTTCCATTGAGCCAATCAGAGCTGTGCTTCTGATCACTGTCTTGCTGCATAACCCAACTACGCTTGATCTTTAGGTCACAAACTAGCCAGCTGACAATGTCCTTTAGGATTTTCTGATAGGGAGTGGAATTCTTGGTTCCATAAATGATGACAGGTCATCCAGGTTCTGCTGAAGCAAAACAGCCCCAGGCCATCACACTATACTACTGGTATGATGTTCTTATGGTGGAATATGGTGTTGGCTTTACGCCAGATGTAATGAGATCCATGTCTTCTAAAAAGTCCCACCTTTGACTCAGCTGTCCACAGAATATTATGCCAAAAGTTATGAGGGTCATCTACATGTTGTCTGGCAAAAATGAGAAATTGCTTTGTGTGAGAAATTACTTTGTGTTCTTGCCAGCAGTGGTTTGTGCCGTGCAGCTCTCCGATGGATGTCATTTCTCCCCAGTGACTTTGTATTATTGTGGAATTGTGTTCCTTAACTGAGGCAAGTGAGTCCTGCAGTTCTTTAGATGTTCGACTGGGCTCTTTTGTGACCTCCTGGATGAGTCATCAGTGTCTTATTGATGAAAATTTGTTGGCTGGCCACTCCTGGGAAGGTTCACCACTGCTCCAGGTTTTTTCCATTTGTGGATAATGGGTCTCACTGTGGTTCGCTGGAGTCCCAGAGTCCCAGTAACCCTTTCCAGTCTGGTAGATTTCACTGACTTAGTTTTGCCTCTGTATTTGAATCTCTTTAGAATGTGGCGTCATGTGGTGCTTTTTGAAACCATCTAGTCTGCTTCACATTGCCAGACAGGTTCTATTTAAGTGATGCTTAGATTCAACACGTCTGGCAATAATCATGCCTGGGTATGGGTAGTGAAATTGAACCCAACAGTCAATTGAATTTGGTTAACTGGTTGATTTAGAAGCCTGGGGGGCAGTTACTTTTCACATAGGGCCAGGTAAAGATTAACACCATTTTCCCCTCAATAAATGAAATCACCATTTAAAAATTGCATTTTATCTTTATTTATCTTTGTTTGATATTAAAATTAGATGATCTGAAACATTCAAGTGTAATTACCTCAAGTCTTCGGTTTCTTATCAGCACCCGTCTGTTTGTAACTAGCATAGGGACATTGTAGTCCTCTGTAGTTTTGGACAGTTGCAGTCCTCTGTAGTTTTGTAGTTTTATGAGAACAGTAGGAACAGCAACAAGCTATTCAACCATCAGTGACTGGTTCTCAGGTGACCTCAGAACAGCTGTGGTTCGTTCACAGACTTAACTTCCCACTTATCCTTTTTTTACGTATCTCTTTGGATAGACGTCAAGGCTGAGATTAAACTTCCAATTAGCGCTCTTAGAGTTTGACTATGAGTAATCATATCCATAATGTCAACTAGGGTTGGGGTGGGGTGTGTGTGTGTGTGTGTGTGTGTGGGGGGGGGGGGGGGGGGGGGGGGGATTCTTAGATGCATTGCGATGTGGACGTGGACAATTCTGAATCAATTCATAATTGCCAAAAATAACTTTTCTAAATTTTAATTGATAGCATAATGTTGATGGAACACAAAAGATGGAACTTGGAAAGGTGGAAGTGCAGTGCACACATATGGATAAGCGAGAAATCCAACTGACACCCTCTGCATTAAAAGCTAGGTTAGGTCAGGATTTGACAAATGTTATGGAGAGCCATTTTGTCCTTTCAGCAAAAATCTAACTAAATATTGTGGCTCCCAAGGTAATGTACAATATGTCTCAGTATGTGCTAATGTCCTAATATAAGCTAAAAATATAAACGGAAACACAGACTTACTTTGTTCTGCTTTAAGCTTTAGCTCAGCTATAGCTGATTTCCTCCCATCTCTGCCAGGAAACTTTTCCATACAATATGTTTGATAGCTTCTCCTAAAATGTCCCTCAATATTCAACTGCTTTATGAGTCTGAAGTCAGCTTCTCATTCGCCACCTTCCATGAATTTTCCTGTTTCACCTTAAATTCTGGTGGCAGCATGTAAATGTGGCACTATTTAATTGTGGAAACAATAAACATGAGAAACCTAAGTACACGTTTCCAACCCATTTTCCGTGCGGTTGTACGTGCTGCCAACAAGAGGACCATTAAGCAAGCGATGTGAAAGCTTCTACTCAAATTGGAAGAGAATTACAAACTCTATCCCAACTTTTATATCCAAATGTTTGTGTCCATTCTCAGTTGTTGAGAACCAAGGCTTTAACGCTATGTTGACCACTTGGAGCCGAGATACAGTGACCCGTCTCGAAGATATTTTACTGACATAGCGACCCCCATCCATGCCCCCCACCAATATAACTAAAAAAACACACACATAAGACTATGCACTTCCAATGTGCAATGAAATTACATCCTTTATATATACTTTATACTTTAAACTGTGACTTCAACATCGAAACTTGAAAATGCATGTTGGTTACATTCAGCTCAATATAGAATTTTATGCTTTTAAGCTGCAATGATGTAAGCAGCTAGATTTACATTACATTTATAGCAAAATATTTAATATAAAAACACCAAGAAAGATGAAGAAACATATATATGAGCATATGCCTTACCTTTCCTCTCCCAAGTTATTTTAAAGCCCAACAGCATTTCACCCACTCACACACATGATGTCAGCTAGAATTACATAAAGTGTGAGAGGCTTGGGTGGCCCTGTGCTGGATTCGTCAGCGTGATTCTCACATTCGATATGGTAAGTGGCTGAAAGAGCCCTTGCATAATGCTCTAAGAGCAGACTTTAATGTAGTGTACCTATTTAGCATCATAGACCGGCCTGAGTCACTAGTTTGTCTGAGACTGGGAGAGAGAGGCCTATGGGCGAGTGCCTTCAGTCAGAAGGTACCTGTCAAGTGATATGATAACAGAGTAGATACTTTAGTCAAGGACCTGTGAAAGGACTTTTCCTATAATGTCAAAGATGGCAATGGCGGTAGCGACAACCTGGCCCTTAAAGGAATACGCCAGTTTTTTAAATAAACTACACATTTACTCTTGCTTGAGTAATTTTATGTACTAATAAAATTTAGGTCTTCATTAAGGTCAAGCAGGTTTGGGAGAGCGTGTAATATACTGTGAACTATAAAAATAAAACTTCATCATGTAGTCATCTTTTTCTATGCACACACGTCACACAGGCATATGAACACTACAGAGTATGTTTGCATTTTCTAGCTGAAAGTATATGTTTAAAAATATAAAATGTCTAAAATGGCTGCTCACAGAGTTCAGCTACATGTTACAAGTTTTAAACCACACTGACAAGTCTGCACAACCTTACTGATGACCTGGTTGTGGTTTGGACTGGGTTGAGATAAGTGTTAGGGATGCCCATAGGAAAGAAAAATAAAGTAAGAGATCGTTAATATCTCTGTAGTTTCTCCTAGACAACAATAAGATCAGATGGAAAGATAAAGGAGACTGTTGCTTAAGTCTCTCTTGCTGCTTAGATGTTTTTCCTCAGTAATCCCACACGTGAAAAAAAAAAACAGAAAAGACCTCAATGATCCCTTATGTGTCTCCTCTTGAGGTTTAGTGGAGACCTCAATGAAATCATTGTGTGCTCAGACTTGCTTGATTATCTGCAACTAAATTCTCTTTTATCTCTCCTTTATCTCATGTCTCCTCTTTGTTTTTTGCTATTTCTCCTAAGGGATTTAGGGGAATCACTTCTAAGTCTCCTGAGCCATTAAACAGGAACATTTGAGCAACAGAATTTTTCTCTGGGTGTATTTATGGAAATATTTGGGGTGATTACTTTTTGTTTAGCACTGACTGATATCTGATAGCTTCATATCTCCAGTTTACAACTAAAGAAACAAAATGTGGCCATCAAACATGTCTTGGCTGATTAAATACATCTGGGGCAAGTGGAAAACTCTGTGCAACTGAATTTTCAGCAGAATGTGTGTGCGCGTGTGTGTGTGTGTGTGGTTTTTAGTTTTTTGGTATGCATGGTCAAGCAGAAGCCTGTGGAAATATGTGCACTATTGATGCAGCAGATGCAGAGAAGAACACTGCAGTATTCCTTTAAGTAAAACTGACTTTTCAGGCCCTACTGCAGATGTGCCCTAAAACCTGTCAATCACACCTACATTTGAATACATCTCGGATCCCACATTTTTGCAGGAAGCTGTGAAGAATAGTAATTGTTGTATCTGAAAAACAAAGAGCATTAGGAAGCAGTGAGGTATTTAGCAAGATCTGAAGAATATCAATGTACTGCCCACACAGTGACTAGGAATGACATATTTATATGTTATTTATATTGAACAAGTAAAAAGAAATACTGTTATAGCACACAAAAATACACTGTTACTCATCCCTGCGGAAATGTATGTTCCATTTATTCCTACTTGGTGTAATAAACCTATTAAATTGTGGATAGTTATTCATTTATTATGTCTCAGCCAGTACAAAAGAGTAAATTGGAAAGAGCTCTGGTGAAGGCGAATTACTGCTAGCTCAATAGTTTAAAAGCAGTGGAGTCCTTATTCGCTACACAGGTTTGCCATAATGCTCTTATTAAGATAATAGAAGACATCAGATTCACTGTTGTAGAGCTATATAACAGCAAACGGGTGAGTGTTCTAGCTCACAGCTGGTTAGTGGCATGGTGTCCTATCAACTGAATCTAAAGTGGAGTTAAAGAGCTCTCCAAACTCCCCTAAATCGAACTGGCCAGCAGGAAAGGGAAGCCCTCGGATTCAATTAACTCAGGGGAAAACACGAAGCAATTTCACAAGGCATGGCTGTGAAAACAGAAGCAAAAAATGTCCACCTTTATCTGTTGGTATTAAATTTAAAAGACTGCAATATTTCCCACAGCTGGGATAGTTGTTACCAACAGGCCAAGAATATATGCCAGATGCAGTAGGGCCAGCTCAGTGAAACAAGACAACAAGTCTTTTTGAGTTTATTGACAAGATTGACAGACAAATCCCCACCAGAGAACAAATTCAATGGTGTGAATCCATGCCTCTAGACCTTCTGCCCATCGATTAATTGTTGTCCTTAAGCGCTTGAAATCCCCCAGTCTCAATCTGGTTTTCAACAACGGACGATTGATCTGGTATGAAATTGTTTCTCGATCCATGAAAGGTGATGTAAAATTTAATCCAATTTCTTAGGAGAGTGGGCAACACTGCAGTAACGATTTTGAGTTACAAGATCACTTTAAGCCTCTACGGTCACTTTCCATGACTAGTTGAATTGGAATTAAACATATTAGGTGGCACCATGTTACGATATACAACATATAACAGAAATCTTTCTTTTTCTAACCATCTGCTGACCCCTGTTAATCCTTACCATATCACACTACCATGTCATACTGGCCTACTAGGCCATATTGGTGGCAATGCTTTCTTTTACAGTTCCTTAAGTTCTAGGTGTTAACTAGGCAAGTGTGAGGTACAAACTCAAATGTACTAGATAATTAATTTAGGCAACATAATAATACATTTCAAGACAGTCTAAATAAATTACATTGAAATGCCAAACAGGTTCTAGGTATTAACTGAGTAAGCGCGTAGTATAAACACCACAGTGCCGTACAGTATGAAGTAGTTGAAGTATATGAGGTAGATACAAAGTACAGTTTTACAAAGTATCTGTTTATTAGCAATAAACATGCAGATAGCATTGATTACCGCTAAATATGAATCTGGCTTGTACCATTCACTTCAAAAACTATATATGCATTTTACTTTGTCCTTATTGCAACCGTAATGAGAACAGACTGATATTTAGGTTTTTTTTCCCCAGTTTCTGCTAATAAACACTACAGAAGCATTGAAGCATCTGGCCTTTTCAACTTCTACCCTAATCATGAACGGCTGAGAGCTAATTATCTTTGCACACTTGTGTGTGCATTTGTTCATTTCCATCCATCCATAGATCCATTTTCTAAGCCACTTCTCCGTCAGGGCAGACGGACAGACACTCACAAACAGGGGCAATTTAGCATGTCCAATTGGCCTGACTGCATGTCTTTGGACTGTGGGAGGAAACCAGAGAACCCGGAGGAAACCCACGCAGACACGGGGAGAACATGCAAACTCCACACAGAGAGGACCCTGGTCACCCGGCCAGGGAATCGAACCCAGGCCCTCCTCGCTGTGAGGCGACAGCGCTACCCACCACGCCACCATGCCGCCCGATTTGTTCATTTGTTTCATGTTAATAAATCACATGGCACTTTTGATAAGAATGTGCACATGTGGGATGTTTCAGGGGTACACATTTGTTCACTCTAAAGACATATGGGTCACCTACAAACAAATGAGACCCATCAAGGCAGAAAGACTGGATGCTCAAAAAACAAAAACAACAACAAAAACGACGGCAATCAACAGTAAAGCAAATGTGAATGTAGCCTATTTCACATTAAGGCGCAAAACCAGATTAGAGCCACTTCAACCAGGGAATATGAACACAACAACTGATGCATCTCCGGAACCCTCATAAGTCTGGTGCCATTATGTCATTCAAAATCTATGAATTTTAGGTGGAGACAATGACATACAGTGACAGCTTATCTGACACATAGGGAAATGGGAGAAAGACTAAATTGACATACATCCCTGCAAAGAGTAGTGTAGTGACAAACTCATTTAAAAGTGTCATAGCCTCAGGTCCTCATTAAGGAGCTCAAAGCATGCCATTAATATGCAGCTGTGAAGAGGGCTCCAAAATGAAAAAGAAGAAAAAGAAATCTTGAATTTACTTTTTAGTGCTAGTTGAACTTTCTTCACATTGTCCTGAATATTTGAAGAAATACATGAAGAAATAATGATGTTCACTAATTTTTGGTGTTGGGTGTCCCTGCCTCTTTGCCTTCAGAATGTACAAGTGCCTTCCTGATTGGCATTTAAAATCATGTCTTTAATATGGCCATTCTTCAAGATCCAGCAATGCTCAACTCAGTGTTGCCCCAAGAACAGAACTGGTGGTTCGGGTCAGATTCCACAAGGTTTACTGCTCTTAGGCGCCCCCTCTGGTACATTACCAGATGTCTACGGCGATTTTGCCTCAGTAACTCTGAGCTGTTATGGATGTACACATCACCACTGTGCAGGAAATGCTGGAGGTTTATGCGAGCTCTATAGAGCTCCTCAACAGAACTGCAGTTCCAAGACTGACAGCAATTAGGCAAGTATGGTGGTGAAGGTTACAGCCTTATATGTTGGAGATTGGGGTTCAAATCCCCGTTTGGGCACTAAACCTAGTATTTCTTTTTGGGGGGGGGGGGGACTATGTTTGGTTTTCTCTGAAACATGATTCCACTACCTCTCTCGATACAACTGGTTGCAATATACTGTAAATTAATTCTAATTCACTTTCATATTGTCCTTTTACACCTTGAGCTCCTACACCCCCACAAAACCATTTCAAGTCCATGCACAAAAAATGGTTGTGCATGGACCCAAAGAGTTAACAGGACAGTTGCTAAACATCACAAATATAGAGCCTCAAAAATGGCCACAGAATTGAATCATCATTTCTGAGACAGAGACTCAGCAAGAACTGGGAGTTATGAGCTTTGCAAAGCTGAAATTTATGGCAGGCTTGCTGCTCATGTCTAAGGGCAACACACAAATGTGCAATGGAATAAAATATTTTCTGATGAGCTCTCTTTCCTTAGTCAGGCATTTGGAGAAAACCAATATATACCTTCAAACTGCAGTTTTTGCTGCTAACTGCTAACATGAATCTTGTGTAGTTATTACATCCATTGAATAAGTGTATGTAGTAGGAATATGAAGCCATTTTACAGGTCCACATGTAATGCAGACACTGTTCCCTTAAGGTATTCCCATATTCTAAGATGATATTGCCCCATTCAGACTGAAACACAAATTCAAGAGTGAATTCATGAACATCACAATAAAGTTAAAGGACTTTCATGATCTCCCTCCTGTGGGTCACCAGATTTAAACATCTTTGAACCTTTGTTTGCGGGCAACATCATTCTACGCATAAATTATTTTCCCCTGTAACTGTGAAAGAACTGGAGGCTTTTTGTTTGAACTGAATATTAAGTAGAACATTCGATAGCCCACTAGTAGATGTTCTGAGAGCAAAGTCTGACCCTTATGCCCATTACATACACTCTGGTACTTCATGGGTTCAAAACACAAATATACTGGTCTACATGAGGAGATAAAGTCATACAGCAAATAATGTTGAAATGAACTTATTGTGCCTATATGAAGCAGAAAATTAAACTGGGTGTGTGGGGGTGCTACTTAGGTAGCATCCCATTACAGTTCTATTTCTGGGGACAGTCGTGGGCTGGAGGTTAGGGAACTGGCCCTGTGACTGGAAGGTTGCCAGTTTGATCCCCAGCACCGACAGTCCATGACTGAGGTGTCCTTGAGCAAGACACCTAATCCCCAATTGCTCCCTGGGTGCCGTGGATAGGGCTGCCCACTGCTCCGGGCAAGTGTGCTCGCTGCCCACTAGTGTGTGTGTATTCACTAGTGTGTATGTGGTGTTTCACTTCATGGATGGGTGAAATGCGGAGGTAGAATTTCCCCAATTGTGGGATTAAAAAAGTATCACTTAACTTATTTGCTAAAGATTTACAATTAAGGAATCTATGGCAGGTTTATTTTAAAGTATTTTTCAAAGCTGGCACTATAGTGATCTGGAGACTATAAATAAGTGTGACTCAATCATCACCTCTTCAAGAATCCATACACTATTATCCTCAAGAGCAAAACTTCCAATTAAACACCACAGATGAACTGTTTGAGGAAGGAAGATGTTACATTTTAAGAACTAAAAGAAAGGATGAAGAAAGGCAGGATAAAGAAAGAGGAGAGACAGCATGCCTATGATCAAAACCTGGTGAGACAGATGGGGGGTGAGGAGGGTGCAGTATAGAGCAAGAAACGTTAAGAAGGAAATAAGAGAGAAAGAGAGAGAGTGAGTCTGCATCTCTGTTTCCTTTAGGGCAGTAGAAATGCACAACTGCAGTGTCTCTTTACTTACCTCTGCTAGACTACAGCTCATGGAATGTGTGTATATATATGTGTGTGTGTCTCCATTTGGCCCACAAGAATAAAAAAAAACACAAATTATGCACCTCTCTCCCTCACTCTGGTCTATGTGCTTCAGCAAACTCTACAGCTACTGGAATAATGCTCTCATTCAGGATCAAGCAAACAACAGCACTCAAATTAGTCAGCAAGCAAACAGAGCACCAGTTTAAAGTCTGAGTGGTACAAGGCACGGCTTTGAACAGGAAACATAAAGCCAAGAGGGTATAATATGTCTCTTGGTAATGCCTCTGAAAAGCATGTCATCAGGAAAAAAACACAAGACTTTACGCAGGAATTGTTCCTGACCAATCTGATGTTTTTTCTCCACTATACCTGTATCATTCCACCAACCACAGAAGTAACAACAGTACTATGTTGCTAACAATGCTGAACAATGGATAAAGCTGTCTTTAGGTAAGCTGTCTGCCTAGCCATTTACCAAGTACATGTGAGGCACAAACTTTAAAGTATTCTTTTGGGTGACAGGAAATCCTGAAATAATAAAAAATATTGAAATGCAGGTTCTAGATATTCACTGAGTAAATGTGGGGTACAATCTATAAATAACTGTGTGATTATTTTAGGTAAAAGTGCTTAGAGTTTGTGTCCTCTGGTGTTAATCGAAATGGGGGTATCAGGACATACCCCCTCAACTTCAAGAAATTATGTGAGAACACTTTGGGATGGTTAGCAAAAAATTATGCATAGCCGAGTTGCAAAAGAGCTGTCAGATATGAACTATGATATAGCTGTCAATTACAGTTTAAAACCGGTTTAAACCCAAAATCTAGTTATAGTCAATAACAACAAAAGAAATAGTAACATGCCTTCTCTACTGTGCTGTGGTCATTTGTTGGATTATGTCATAACAATTATTAATAGTCCTTCCTTTATCCTCTTAATTATTATATTTATCACTGGAAATTTTGCTACAATTATTAAAGCAGCATGTATTTGGCCACTCTGACCAACAGCCATGATGTTCTTTGCAAAGATACACTTCATCTCATGTTCCAAGTCACTGAACAAGCAGAAGATGCGAAAGGTTAAAAGTTCAGGTTACCATTTCAGGTCATGGTGTATTTTGAGAAGGGATTGGAAAACTGAAAAGGATTATTATAATGACTTTTTGTGCAAAAATGCAACATTATTTTCTACCCTAATAGAAAGATTTCATGGCCTACTAACAGATGCTGAGACGTGTCTTCCTGGTATGTCAATGTAAGTGATATACTGTTAGATGCAATAATTCTCAGAAAATCATGTTTACTAAAGAAAATAAAATGCATGAAGATTAAGTATTGATCGGCAGCTATGCCCAGACATACCCGAGTCCCTCTGGCTCCAGTCAGGCCAGGTGGGAGAGAGTATGAGGTTCTGTGTTTGGAGAAAGTTGTCTGGCCTCTTGTTTTACAGGCCTGCACTTTAGACCCAGCCGCAGTGCCTATTTTACAAGCGCGGCGAACAAGCCGGAGCAGAAAGCAATTACCAGCCCGTGTCTCTGCAGTGTCCTCAGGAGAGATTACTTGGTTGGAGGCAAGGTCCACACAGCAGAGGATGCTATTCCTGGGAAAACGCAGGGCTTTACCACCTGCTGAGGAGGCTGCCTGTGTAATCAGAATCCACTGATGGAAAGCTGTGATATAGGAGATATGTTCTGAGGAGTTGACAGAGCTTGTATCTGCTAACAGTGGTCTCAACTATCTTTGATTAAGTCTAATAGATGGCTAGATTTGAGTGAGAAGGTTATTTTATTGCTGGAAACTGTTAGCCACTGGACATAAGCGACTTCCAGTAAAGACAGCCAGAGAAACTGAGGTGGAAGATGAAAAGACGTGAAGGGAATGCTTTTGCAGTTTATTGCTGTTGGCACTATGTTTCTTATGCATGGATGATTATCCCTGCATATCCTTCAGGAGATGTACTCTCCTGCTGAGGTTGCTCCTAGCCTTGATCTAACATATCCCTGCCCAGCTAATCAAGGTCCTCCGGAGCATATGAAGGTTTGAGTCAGATGTGTTACATTGGCAGCGAAAGTCGACTGCAGTGGAATAATTCTGGATTAAATGACAGCGGGTGGGATGCATGCATAAATTGACAGGAGGATGTACAGCTCAGTGAACAGCAGCTAAAGACACAGGAGCACAGCCCAGTGAACTTCAACTGTTCTTTTTATAGCAACACACAATGTGGTCTCATGAAGACCCTCGCACTGAACATGATGTGACAGTCTAAAAAGGTTATAATGGGTCTAAATTGTATTACTGTTAGGGGATTATAAATGACTCCATCAGCACATTACATGTCTTCTTTCTTCCAGGCAGAATGCATAGATTATGGCTGCACAGAATGGGGCCTGCAAACCAAAGTCAAGTCATAAGGACATTTAATTTGGTCTGCCCTGGTTGCCCTAAATCTCCTCACCCAGTGAGAAACACAATTTTTATACAGCTTCTTTTTTCAACATTCATTTCTTTTCTTTTAAGATTCTATTGTAATGTGGTACAAAGCAACTCCTTTGTTCTCTAAAAAAGTCATGTGACACATTGCCATTGAAATTATAATAATCACATTATAGATTCTGACTTAAAACAAGCCAAAAAAAGCAACTCATTTTTCGGGAGACATTTCTGATGAGGTTAACTATAAGTTAATTCACTCCATAGTGAAGATATACGTCAAAGGAAAATGAGCAAAGAAACATTTTCAAAACTAGAGTTCAAAAACTGTCCCATCACATGTAACCACTACTTAAAGCTTTGTCTTTCAGAGAAGGGTTGAAAATCAAGCTCCACTCTTGCTTTATATGTCAAGAAGCAATTACGAGAAAATGAAATAGATTTTATGAACTGCACGAGAGAACCAAAACTGGACATTTGAGGCATGGACTAAGGTTTTATGCCTGAAAAGTCTCGATCTGAGATCTCTGGAAGAAAAAGAATGGAGTATGTATGCCGCAAGAGCAGTGAAAAACTCCCATCAGTCAGGCATGCTGCATAATTTACACCAATGTTTAAGAAGTTTGAGGATGTATAACAACATCTGGAGTTGGTAAACTATTTTTGACTGAAGGTTTCATGAATCATGAATGTTAGATTGAGAAGAAATTCATACTACAGCAAGATAACAACCCCAAGCACATTGCTGAGAAGATCCAGACAAATGTATCAATCAAAGAAGCTGCTGATGTTCTCCAAGAAATGGACTGGCCTCCCCAGAGCCCAGATAATAGTGAAAAACTTGTGGAAATGATATAAACGATAGCTGGTTTTTCACTGTAAGTTTCTAAGCAAACGCTCATTTTCTCTATATTATTAGTGCCTCCCCAGGAGAATAAGTATCTTAGAAAATGTTTTTGTGTGCGTGTGCGTGTGTGCGTGTGTGTGTGTGTGCGTGTGTATTACTGCCTCCCCTTTTACATAATTTGTGCACACATTACCACCAGCACAACTTGGATTGTGAACGTGGTTAGTGCAGAATAAGTACAAGCAAGCTGTTCACCAGTCGAGGAGGAAGAGAATGGATGTTTCCATTCCACAGATGTTCTCATCATTTTGAAACATCTCATTATCATTGCACATATAGATAAAACATTATAGGCTAAAACAACATTCCACCACTGCAAATCCAACAAGGCACCAAAGCATCTAATCAAACTGGGTTCATAGGTTTGCAAATAGCATTAGCCAAATTCATCACTTTAGCCAAGCATAAGACGATGTGTTATTCAAAATGAAGGTACAGAAGGTGGCATATCTTTTGGTTTTCATGTTTGTGTTTTCTAGTTGGTAAAGATTTGTATAGGTTTTAGGGAGTGACCAGAAGTACAGTAATGAGGAGTGAGATTACTTCTTTAATGAAGCAATGAGTAAAGTACGCTCATTACAGATCAACAGTAGTAATGAATATCTTGTTATGGATTACTTTCATTAGTAACTACTCTAACACTTTGCTGGTAAAGCTATGCTCCACAGGACCACTTCCTCTATAAACATTTGCATGGTGCACTCCCCCAACCCTGTCATCTGATGAAAGACACACAATTAAGTTTTCAGTCACTTTTCTGCAATTTCCATGTAAACTAATGGAGACTGCTTGTTTTGTTCATATAGACTGAAAGAGACTGGATCCTTTGTCTGTATGTAACAGCCGTACATTGTTGAGTCTTATATGAGCTGCTCCAAGAAATATCCTCCAAATTCAGACAGATTACACAATTGCAAAGTAGCAGACACAATGCTACACATAAAAAAGAACAATTTAATGGGCTTTGAGCATCATTTATAGTCTATTATACAAAATCAGACATAAGTGCTCACTGAGGATAATTTCATCTCTGTAAAACATCTAACTGGAAAAAAAATCTAACTGAAAGAGAGAGACAGGCTTTCATAAAGGAGCCTTCACTGTCACACGTATTATTCAAAACCATTGTGCTGTAAATCTGGCAGTTTCCAAGTCTTACTGAAAATGTAAAAAAAATGAAGAAGAGCATTATTCAGATGCACTGAAGATTATTTAGGCATGTAATAGAGTACTAAGAATTCATTACAAGGAAAACATGATTTCTGACACCCAGATGTTTGACTATGAAGGTCAGTTAGAAGTATGTTTTGTTCATCTGAAAACCCTGTACCTTTTTTGTGTTGTTTTTTTAAATTGCTTGACATTACATCACAAAACAGCTGCCCTTTAAATTGTGACAATAAGACCAATAGTAATGGTCCATAATTATTTGTAATACAATATCTCTACCTTAACGTACATTAAAGGTTAAGAATGATTTTGCCAAGTTACCATTTTAGAGATATGAGGTTTTGATTTGGAAATATTATTGGAGAAGTCTGTTAGCCTATTAGATATCTGCAGAGTTAGTTGTTAAACAAAACTATGTGTGGTATGTTTAGTATGAGCTTTGTGACTGCATGTTTAAGCCATCATGTTATTAATGCTCACAAAAAATGTCATGTAAAAAATGTAATTTAACATGTTATTAATTCTAATGCTCACATGTTCCATTTCAGTTCATACACTGTAAAAATGCAGGGAAGAAGTTGATCTGAATTGTTTTCGAGGGTTTAATTGATAAAATATCACTTTTGTTAATCTAAACTAAAATTCTGCGCTGTAGTGTTTGAGTTGAATTTGGGTTGAATAAAAAAGTTAAATTACTGCTACAACAGTAATATTTTTAGGTGGAACTGATGAACTGTCTTACAGAAAACTGAACTGTTATCAAATACATTTGAACATTACATTTGTAATAATTTTTTCTTAAACACAAACTGACATATATCCTGCTAGATCCTGCTAGTTGCATTACTTCACTTACTTATGCACAGAGAAGCTGATTGTGGAGAACCTTCAGCCTGCAAGGTGCAAAGTGCTCCTACAACAACTACCAAAGCCAACAGAAAAGCTCCAGTGGGAATGGGAACCTTGGCTGCTGCTTGGAGAGCCAGATTTGATTTCCTTTGAGACTCAATTACAAATATGAGACCTTTCAAGCTTTATTTAGGGCACAGCTACATTTCTAGCAAATACATTCTTAAGTTTAGACCACAAGCTCACTGCAGTAATTTAGCCTATATTGAGGCAATACTCTGCAACAAAAGCAGAATGTTCTGAAGCTGCAGTTCCTAAATTTGGCAAACCAAGAGAGACGTTCAGTTCATGCACTGCTATTATAGCAGCTCATTTCAAATGATCTGTAGTTGGTTTAAACCCATAACTAAATCTATAATGCATATTAATGCACACTTAGTGATACACCAGTGTCGCTAACAAATCTTTATTCCCATATATCCAGTTAGGAATCCAGCCAACTACCTGTGCCTCTGAGCTGGCTGTGTTTTAATACTGCTGAAATAAGGGTCAGTAACCATTGGGTTCCAAGGCCAACAGGATGTAAATCATAAGCATGCTCTTCCACTAGCCTGGCAGAACAGAGCAGGCCTGAAATGATGTGGGAAAACATTTGACTGAAAGCACCTTAAATCAAAAACAACAGAGGGGGCAATTATGAGGGAGCTAATCTTGCAGTGCATGTGCTCATACTGTGCCCATGTAGCACGGTGGGGAAACCGGTTAGACGCTAACAAGAGCCAAACACAAGATCTGCTCATGAAGATAACCGTTTGTTGTTTTATTGTGTAGTTATGTTTTTGCGCCTGACATTTATTTGTTACTTGAGGAGGAAATAAAAAGTTTGGAACTCTTTCATATGACCTGCCAGCATCTTTAATTTATGAACAGTAAATGTTTCATGATTCCTTGCCAGAGAGTTCAGCTACATTTTCTAGTGAGGGCAGCAAAAAATGTTCAGCCAAAAAATTCACACATTTTCTCACTGAGCCAGTGCCAAAAGTGATGAACTGCATAAACTGGGTTACATGAACACCATCAAACACTGCAGTTTAACTCTATGGTAATGGTGATGATCGGCATCTTCTCGATCGAACATTTCTGTGCAGCTCTCCTGTTTTATTGCTGCTCTCATGAAGCACATGGCTCTCAGCAGTGACCTTGCCTACTGGGCTTTTCAAAGTGATGAGTGTCATACAGTGCTGTGTAATTGCTTAGGCAGGATGTTCGACAAAGATGCACAGTGCTGCAATGTGCTCCTTTCATGCGACTCCAATGTGGCCATGAGACTTTTTTCGGGCAGGAATGCGGAATTTTAAAAGGGCATATTTTTATATGCATGTATTCAATGTCAAGGCAAAGCATTAATACCAGAAACATTTAATGGCTATTGCATAAGTACAAACATTCATTTAATTGTGTATTTTAGACTAGAGCAGCATTTCTTGAGCCTGCTCCTGGGGATCCGTTATCAAGCGCTTTAATGAGCTGGATCAGGAGTGTGGAGGCAGGGAAGAACAGAAATCATTCCCAACTATTCCCAGCTCTGACACACCTGATACAGCTCATTAAAGGCTTGATAATCAGTTGATGAGCTGGATCAGCAGCTTAATAATTAGCTTGCTTACTCATTATTGTTCACTTAACCAACCTTATGAAAAAGCTACCAGAGACCTGTGGCACTGTAGTGGTGATGTGAAATTAGCATAAATCTAATTCATATTTCTCATTATGAGATTATTGGAAGAATATTATAAGATTGCTAAATCTATTTCTAGATCTGTTTTACTTGTAAGTTATTATATCTAGTGCAGTTCTCTTATTCCACTGGCAGAGTATTTTGCTTTTTTTAACAAATAAAGCAGATAATTTTACTTGTTTTGGAAAATGAGACAATCTTGCAAGACATAATTATTTAAAACAAGTATATATATTTATATAAACACTAAAGGTGTTCTTTCAGTTCAGGTCATATCAACACTCAACAACGCTGATTTCTGCTGGCACCCCTATGTAATTTCTAATAGTATAGAATTCAGATGTATCATGGCCACAGGTGTATAAAACCAAGCACTTAGGCCTGCAGACTGCTTCTACAAACATTTGTGAACAGCACAGAGAGCTTCATGGCATGGGTTTCCATGGGCAAGCAGCTGCAGCCAAGCCTTACATCACCAAGCGCAATGCAAAGCATCGAATGCAGTAGTGTAAAGCGCTGCCATTGGACTCTAGAACAGTGTAGCTGTGTTCTCTAGAGTGACAAATCACGCTGCTCCGTTTGGCAATCCAATGGACAAGTCTGGGCTTGGCGGTTGCCAGGAGAACGGTACTTGTCTGAGTGCATTGTGCCAAGTGTAAAGTTTGGTGGAGGGGGGTTTATGGTGTGGGGTTGTTTTTCAGGAGTTGGGCTCGGCCCCTTAGTTCCAGTGAAAGGAACTCCTAATGCTTCAGCAGACCAAGAGATTTTGGACAATTTCATGCTCCCAACTTTGTGGGGACAGTTTGGGGACGGTCCCTTCCTGTTCCAACATGACTGTACACCAGTGCACAATGCAAGGTCCATAAAGACATGGATGAGTGAGTTCTCTGTGGAAGAACTTGACTGGCCTGCACAGAGTCCTGACCTCAACCTGATAGAACACCTTTGGGATGAATTAGAGCGGACCTCACAAATGCGCTTCTGGAAGAATGGTCAAAAATTCCCCTAATCACACTCCTAACCCTTGTGGAAAGCCTTCCCAGAAAAGTTGAAAAGTTATAGCTGTGTAGGGTGGGCTGACATCATATTAAACCCTATGGATTAAGAATGGGATGGCACGTATGAAAGCAGACGAGCAAATACTTTTGGCAATATAGCGTATCTAGAACTTCCAGAAGGCCTAGAGTGATATTTTTTCTCGCAAAGTTGTAAATAAAAAATCATTGTAAACCACTGTAAATCAAAATGTGATTGGTTGATTCAACTGTCACTTGTCAGTTATACCGATAGTTAATCAAATGTGCATGGCCTTCAGTCGAAACCAATGGGTGAGCTTTTTCCAGTATGTTAAACCCCTTTCATAACATAACCGGATAACACTGTCCAGGAGTGTCGAGACATATTTATAGAAAATAATGCTTCCAAGGATATGAAAGATCAACACACACTCGTAAACGCACTTTGTTCAAATTGCTAAGGGAGAATGGTAGAGTGTAATGGGAGTAATTACAGGACACACGCTTTCATTTCCTTAGCCCCTCTGAGTGCGATTCATAAGCAGCTGTGAAATTAGAATAGTGTATGCATGCATAAACAAAATCTGCCTTTACAGTATTACACATTTCAGGTTTACGCCACTGCTTAAAAAAAGAGGTGAACCAGGCCACAAACAAATGGTCATGGTAATGAATGTGAGATGTTCCCGGCGAGGCTTTAAACTGCCGACTATTAAGCTTATGAATTGTAACATAATGGCTGAATTTGCTGTTTAATGAGAGAACGGTTTAATGGCTGCTTCTGAAATGGACAAAATGCCACTGCACTATATCACTCACTGTACTTCTCTCTCTCCCTCTTTCTCTGTGTTTAGTGAATTAGTGAATAGGGAGAGCCCATTCATTTCTGCATGAAAATACAAATACAGGTAGTCTTCACTGACACATGTAGCAGTACCAGAAACAATAACTTGAACAGAATTCAATTAAGCTGCTTGTGCTAGTGGTTGATTGTTACATGATATTTTGTGTTAAGTGGTTGACTAATACAGCTTCTGGGGTCTGTATTCTTATAAGAAAAGGAATTAAGGTCAATTATGCAACATGCTTTCATTAAAAAATTATAACATTCTCCCTCACTGCTGTTCAATGTTTTCAGTCATGTTTCAAGGAAGCAAAGGTAAAAGGCATTAAAGTAAGCACAGATTTATGACTATAATTAAATAGAATTTTCAGTGTTGTCATCACTGTTAAAGAGGGTAGGGTGGGGGGTGAGTCATGGAATGGATGAAGTATGTTATGACGTGAGCATTCAAAGCAAGCATCCAACGGCATTAAATATCTACACAAATTTCACGCAGCACAGCATTTAAATAAAAATGTGCAATAAAATATGAATTAATTAAAGGTGTGTTGCTGGTAGCACAATAAATCTATTCCTGAAGCAGCACAGAGATGAAGCTGGAGGTAAGCTTAAGCAGGAAGATGTCTGGGGGCTTGCACACAAAATGCGCACATCTCTAAAGCAGCCTGACCTGTATATCATAATTACTCCATCAAAGCACAGAGGTTACCTACTTAGTGCAGGCAGGACTCAGGCGTTCGCTTAGCTTTGGCAATCCCATCAGCAGTAACAGCTTAGAAAGAGAAGCTAAAGGAGTGTTGCTGGGTTACTGGAGCTTTTCTGGGCCTTGTGAGAGATGTGATGATAAGTGAACCTAAAAATACAATTAATATTGTTGGATACTTTGTTAACACTGTAAAACAGCAGTTTTAGTATGCGCTTCATGTAGGATTTAATTAGCCTCCCATTTTTTGTAATTAGTTGTTCCTTCACTCACGACTGCAGCCTGGCGCACAAGGCCAGCTGTGCGCTTTGCTGCGAGTTTGAAGGCAGGAGGTAAAGTCAGTGGAAGTAGTCATAACATCAGCTTAATAATGTCAAGATTTTATCTATCCTTTCAAATAACAGCGATTCAGTGATTTTTATGCACTGATGTATTTGGCTGAAATTTTAATATGGTAGGAAGATGGAGGCGCAACTGAAATACAGTGTAGAGCAGAGCGGGACACTTAACACAGAGTACATTTTAACATGATATTTATATAGCTTAAAGGAATCAAGTGAAGTCGACTTTGGGTTATCTTCTCATGTTACCATAGCAATGTCCCCTGACAATTTTGACAGCTGACAGACATTTCTTGCAGTTTTACCTTGAACACTGGACCGCAAAAGTGACCTTCTTCATTTTAATCATTTCATTTTCATTTTTTTGCTCCCATCAGTTACTGAGTGTATAAGATACAGAATTCACACACATATTATTCTAATCATTTTCAGTGGGTGAGTGGGATGATGGTGGTGGGCTAGGTGGCCTGGGTTTTTTCTTAGTATTAGTTGTTTATTTTCTTGTTATAGTGTATTATTTGCACATTCATCCTATCTGCAAATTAGTGCTGCTGTTAAAGCTCATCATGTTCCAGATTTTGTTGCCTGTTTTGAATTCTAATATATAAAAATGTTTATTCCAAAAGTTATTTTAGTTCACTACTACATTGCATTATTTTTTTTTATAGAAACAGACATTTTCAGTTTTGATTAAAAAAAAAGTTGAAAATACATTCACATATTCTTTGACAGGGAATACACTAGTGCACATTCTAATGTACAATTACTCTCTATTTGCTGAATTCCCTTATTTATTAATCCAATAAGTTAAACTCATATTTAGGTGTGTTCTCTGTAGAAGACGTTACCTTATTTTTACATAGAATATAAATAAAACTTGTAATTTAACCTGTTTTTTATTTGTCTGCTGCTCTTTACACTGTGTGTAAATTTCATGATAAAGGGACCAAAAGAAACAGCCCAAAATGACATGGGAAAAAAAGTCTGGTTCCATTGACTAAAAATAAAGTTGTATGTTTTTTGCTTCTCCTGTAAAGTTAGTTAAAGTTATTTTGGAGATAAAAGGTTTTATTCCAACAGTGATATTTAAGTAGGTTACAAAGCTCAACCTACTTTAAAGTACATATTTTTTTAAAATTTTATATTATTATTATTTTATTATTATTATTATAAATTATATTTTGTATTGCATCACTTTACTGTACTAGCTAAAGCCACAACTATAAACAAATAAAAAATTATAATTTTGCTTGAACATAAAAAAAATTATTTCTCAAAAGAACAAAACAGAGTCCCGCTCTTCTCTACTGAACTATGAAATTCCTCACTGTAAATGCTCAAATCTATATGTACGTGCACACACACACCCCTCCTACTTGACTTGACCAGTGTGGAAGTAGGGCTATTTTTGGACAGTTGGTGGGTAGACCACTGAGATGTGGTATAGCACTGTGAAGCCGCCCTCAAGACCTTTATGATTTCGACACACTGCTGCATATTAGACGCAGAGTCTTATCTCTTAGGAACATGGAGGGACACCTTCCTCATTTTAATGTCCCACGCAGTGAAATAGCTCTGGCCTGCCTGCCTTGCCTACTGCCCATGAATACAAAGAGCATTCAACAATAAATAAATTAATAAAAGTAAATGTGAGGTATTTTCACACAGTGCTGAATAGTTCTTGAAGTCAAACCTTCAAGAACGTTTCCTGATGTAGGAAAGGACGTCAGCGAAAGCAATTGTAGTATCAATTCCAGCTGTCATGAGCCCTGCAGTGATGGCTGGCACAAAGTGAAATGGGACCTGATTGGTTGTGGTAAAGGCTAATGCCAGGAATATACGAGCAAAAGCATACGCCTCAGCACCTGTCCGTCGATCCTGTTGTCACACTTGAATGGTTATAGTATGATTTGTTAGAAAGAATTCATAGCATTTGAAAAGAGTGCTTTCCCAGCCTAGAGCTGATGCCAGTTTTTACATAAGAAAGGCTGAGAGGATATATAGCAATCATACTATAACCTTGGGTAAAGTGGGACTATTGGGAAACACTGTAGAAAGGTAACTGCAGGAATACTCTTGGAATACTTTTCAAGTGAAAATTAGACATGTTCACATAACAGTAGTGAGAATCCACTTTTTTCCAATTAATTATTTGTTATTTTTCTTACAATAAAAAAAAAATGTAAAAATACATATAAATTGGGAAAAAAGTATGTGTAATATGTGGTGATCTAACGGTCTAAAATAAGTACTGTAGACGAGAAGCATAAACGCAAAGTATTTATAAGTATAGTGAACTTTATAGCTGTGCACATACAAAATATGTTCCATGGACACAATTCTTTCCAAAAGAAATCCACTTAAATAAGGAAATTGTGTTGATGTAATATATTTTATTTGTGTGCAACTACTTGCCACATTTTAATCATTAACCATTTTTTCAGTCTATATGCAGTAGTCAAAAAGCGATGGTGGGGTGGAGGTTATGATCTTCAGGTATATTGGTGTTTATGTAAAAAGGACCCATTTTCAGTTGCAGTATAAATATAAACAGCATGGGATCACTGTAAAAATGACTTTGTGTTTTGGATTCACGGACTTTGGAATATTCTGTGCATGAAAGGCAACTTTGCGAGTAAATTTCAGATTGGAGACATCTTAGGTGACAACCTAAAGTCATGAAGGTCATGCCTAATCCTGCTCCTGGAGGTCTACTCACATGCTGAGCCTAGTTCCAGGCCTATTCTAACACATAATTCACCTAATCAACAAGGTCAGAAACATGTGAATATTAAAGGTAGATGTGCTAGTTAAGTTTGGAACTAACCTGGATGGTAAAATTAGGCAACCCTGCTCTACAGTATAGCAATGTGTACGAAAAGTGGTGCCACATCTGCAAAAGTAGTAGAGAAAATTTTATTGGTTCAGAGAACAAAAAAAAAAGAAGAAAAAAAAAACTGTGCGACTAAAGTAAGCTAAAGGGAACAGCGTCTCTTTCTCTGACTGACAAAAGATTATTGATCCACTGTTTTTAGTACCCAGAAATCATTAGGCCTTCTTTGAACTCACAGGAGGCTCTGAGGGTTCCCCACTGCCTAAGGGGATTTAGCCCTCCGTATAGTGAAAGTACAGAGTCATAGCTTTAATATCACAAACATTAATATCATTTATTTTCACCCTGCATGCTTTACTGGGTTATGCTGGAATAGAGAACATTGCTAGCCAGCATCTCTGAGGAAAATCAAATCCTAGCTTACCATGATAGCAATAAAAAATGCTTGAAATTGTGACATTGTGTGGTAACATAAACAGCAAACAAGTTCACAAATACTAGTTCTTGCAACACTGCTTTTTTTTGGGAGGCAGTGTTGTGCTGAAATTAGTACTTATAAAAGTGCCGTGTCAAATGCCAGCTTACCCTTCATTGTTCCAGCAGCCATAAGTTAGGATGAATTCAGAGACGATGGTCCTTGAACATGTAACCTATACGTTCTATAGTTAATTGATGCAGTGGTGACATCTTGTTCAGTACTTCTTCAAAGAAGTCAACTATCAGGACTATTTTTTCCTTTCAGTGAAAAAAAACTTTATAATATCATTATAAGTGTGCAATACAGACCTTTATGAATGTTTTTCCTGCTGTGTGGTTACTTTGGAAGGACAGTTCAAGCCCAGGTTCTTCCAGGTCCCAAAACCCACCATCGTAAGGACAAAGGTCAAATCCAAGCTCCCGTGGTACATGCAACGCTATCATCACCTACAGTCTCTCTGGCACCCATAGCAACCAGGGCTGGTCTCCATGGCAACTCCAGCAGCAGCAGCAGCGCGCAGTGTCCTTGATGTGAAGATGGAGGAGAGATATGAACACAAATTGTTCCTTGAAAAGCCTCCCGCCCCCCCAACACCCCTAAAACCCTCAACCCTCCACTCCTCCCGCCTCCCCCACAAGATCCTGCTTCCCAGCTCCCTCTGGACAACTCGACACACACTTGCTTTGGGGAGAGAATTTAAGAGCGAGAGAATAAAGAAAAGGGAAAAAAAAGGACAAGTGTCTCTTTATCCTGCAGAACAGAGGCAAGCAGGGCTGTCTGTATTGCATTCATGGGCTTTTCTAGTCTGTCACACTATGTCCAGAGATATGCTGCACCATATCAACAGCACTTCAATCCACCATGACACACAGCAGCTACACACAGCTCTACTGTAGGCTGTAATGTGCAAATAAGATCTGTTTTCCATGGGCATGCCGTAAACTAAGACTCATGCGTTTGGACAAGCTTATTTCTTGAAAAGCATACAAATGGGATTCAAATCAGGAAGTAAAATATCACACATAGCGTTCAAGGAAAAGATCAGGGGTATCAACTATGTGAGGAAAGTAACAGTAAGGCATACTAAACTTGTCTGAAGGGTTCAATAAATATGTACTGATGCTAGGAATGCAAATAGATAACCAAATAACTATTAACTGACAACCTATCATTTAACCAAAGTTATCAGTTAAAAAATGCCCATTTTACTCAATTCAAATTAACAACAGTTTCTATTAGGATAGTCGGATTTATCACTAAAGTTGACGGATGATTTTTAATTCTATGTTTAATGATGAGGTCACTACAGATGCCTGTTAAAAAACTGCATACGGATAAAAACAGTAGTGTTGGGAAATACTTTGAGATTTGAGAGGATGTTAGCACAACTACAACGATGAACCATATCAAAAGCAAACATCTGCAAGTGATAGGAGAAGCAACTACTTGTCCATATTCTCCAAGAAAAAATGACATGCGCAAAAGTGTGAGGAAATCGCATGTGTACACTGAGCCAAAGCTAAATCCAGTGATGGAATTTTATGTTCATTTTAAGATTGGCTACTAATGAGAGGTAAATATAACCTCAGTAGTTTAGACTACAGAATTATCAGCAGCTCATTACTGTTTATAATCATGAACATATTGCAGCTATTAGCACCTTGGTCTAAACAAAATAAGCCTTTTATGTAGGGGATGTTTAATATGGTTTTGCACTAATTACTTCATATACATACTTAAGCCTAGTTCCACCTATCAGTACTGTATTTTACAGTGCATACAAGGAATGCTTTTTAATATCGCAGCGCATTAATACGGAATTTAGTTGATGTATGCTGTCATACTGTGTTTATATTGGTTATTTTACAGCGGCTTTTAATGTAGCTCAGCCAATCAGATTACAGAGTCAGATATACATATATACATTATATACATATACATATATACAAATATACATTTTATACTGGACATTTTGATTGGTCATGTCACTGATTTTAGGCTGTGCAGTTAAAGGTTAATAATTGACTAATGACGGTCAGAAAAGAATCTGCCAAAATTTGCTTCCTAAACATTCTCATTTTAAAGTCATAAAATCATCTTACAGGCATCTCCAAATTGTAGATAGGATTAGTTATGATGATGCTGCTTGGCTTTTTGTAATATGCTAGAACCATGTGCACCATATTATTCATATAAAGCTTACTTTTCAAAGCTCAGATACTAGACATACACCTGACTGTCCTCTGGGTAAAGAACCTTAGCTTTACACTTTTAATGAACACTTTCATTGAATAAAAACATATCAGGGTAATTAGGTATAAGGCAACAATTTGATACAAATCCATCCATAATTAGGTATAAAGTGACCACTGTGATATAAATCACTCTAGCATTTCACAAAAACATAACTTTTCCATTTCAGATAGTAAAAAAACTGAACTACACACAGACGTCACACATTATATATCATTCTATTTTGTTTGTTTCAAACTAACCAGCCACCTCCCTCCATCTCTCTCTCTCTCTCGCTCTCTCAGTGTTGGTGATTGAGTGGTATATGCGTTTTAGTTTGACAGAACAACAGAGGGCCCTCACTTAAAGAAACTGCACACTGACACATCCCACAACGGTTGCTGAGAGACAGCTAGACCGCTACAACAAATAAATAAAGAACTTAAAGAGGCAAAAAAGAGAGACCTTGAAGACACTGTGTTCCTTCCCACGAGTTGAACTAACTCACTCTCTCATTCTCTCTCTATTTCCTTCTCTCTATCTCTCCCTCCCTCTGTGGGTGGCATGGGGGATGCAGCAGGCCTTTGTGAGTTTACTTCTTTGCACCCAGTCAGGGAGTGGAAACTGCAGTATAAGTAACAGGACACAGGAAATGAAGACATGTTGGCCCAGCCATACCATCTCCAACTTTTACCAATCAGTAAGCTTGTAACAGCATAACAGAGCAGATTCAGACAGAGTACAGCTTGGGAATATCTCACTGTAAAGAATTATTGGTGTATTGAGTTTATTGTCTAGTGTAGTCTTAACCAAGCTGCCTAAATTCCCTAAACTGGAAATTCCTCTGGTTTATTTCCTGACAGACTGTATTACAAGAAGGACATTTATTTTCTTCTATTTTTATGTGCATATCTGCAAACAAAAGTATATGACCTAAAGGCAGATTTTTTTGCAAAAACATTAACATAGTAATCCAGCTAAACAAACACATATATTAATAAATGCGCTGGGAATACATATTCTGAATACAGAAATTAAGCATCTGTATTCAGCCAGAATAACATTTTTTAAAGGCAGTATTCTTTAGAGGCAGAGAAGACTACTCTCAGTTATTAAGAGTATTATATTAATTATATGTAATAGAAAGACCATCAATGCTAGTTTATTAACTATTTAAAATCAGTACATGGTGTGAAACAAAATACTCTAAAGAAGAGCTCAAAAACTGTTTTCAAACACGATGTTTCTGTTAAAGCCTGAGTAGACTGATAAACCAATGGGATGACCCATTATTAATCTCAGCATTATTAAGCAAGTCTATTTGACACTACTTAACGTGATGTCATTTGAGGCAAATCTGTGATCATTTAGACATGCATGATGCTAACTGGTGGGGCATAATCTTCTATTACTTAGTCTCATAGCTCCAGTTTGAAAGACAAGAAGTACAATGATCATGCTTTGGCAGATCATCTACATATGAAGCAAATTAGATTTTTCACTTTCATTCTTCAGAGTCCCACATCACTGAGTGTGTTTACATGCACTCAATAATCTGTTAACTGTAGAAAATCTGATTTTGTCAGTAATCCATTCACTGAGTTTATATGCACTTGAGTAGTTAGATAATGGGGCCACACGAGTCAGAGAGTAATCGGATTTCTGGAACCAGTCAATAAACTCACAGAAGAAGACCTGACATAAATGTAATGTATAACTCAAACAACATGCTGTGGGCCATCAAGCCACTTTCCCTGAAAATGTGAACATACATCATTTACAAGATGAAGAATATTTCAATCCTTCATTTCAACAAGCATGTAGTTGGTTTCAGCATTGCTCCAAAGGTACCGGTTTCCTGAACATGCACAGACTGAGAATTATGAAAGAAATCAGAGTAAGGGTACACATGCACTGAAAAAACAGATTACTGAGCTAAAATCCAGCTCTCTTTATCGGATTTCTTAACTAGACCTTACTCCGATCTAAGAAACAGGAGTATGCTGTTTACATGAGCATTTGAATAATCAGAAAACTGCAGAAACCTGATTATGACCTGATTATTAAGTGCATGTAAATGTATGATTACAAGAGTGTTTGTGCCCCTGTGTGTCTGCAGCCTGCATGGTTGCATGTGCTATCCCGTTTTAGGCATTGGAATGTATAGATGGATGCTGGCTCTAATGGCAGGAGCTGTGTACTGTACGCACACTCTAAGCATTGCAGATGCATGCCTGCTCCCATCTGATCTGCTGTTGCTGTGGGGTGCGGTAAGCACTGGTGCACAGCCTCTGCACATGAGTAAGGTTACGTCACACACACTTAGTTAAGCAAATCAGCCATGAAAGCTTGAGTCAGGATCAGACCCTTCAGGCTAGCATGCCTACTCATCAGAACGTGTGAGTATGCATGGGTGTGTGTGGGTCCGAGATATTTTCACTTTCACTTAAGCTTTAATGACAGTTTTGACGTCAGTTTAGCCCTGGACATCAAGAGCAGACCTGGAATAAAACCTGCTTTACAACACCAGCTGATATTAGACTGTCTGAAGGAAACAAGCAAGAGTCCATCAACAGTGTTTTAGTTCCACTAATGAAAAGTTCATCAAAATGAAAAAATGTTTGCTGTCTAAAATTTGCTTCTTTAGTTTTGCACTGGATCGTTGGAGCTAATGTAAAAAAGCAATGGGAGCTAATAACAAATTAAAAAATGATTCCATTGATTTAAAAAAATTCCATAATAAAATTAAGATATCAACAAAGACATTCAGAGTGGTTTAAAATGAAATGTGCCATTTTAGAATCAAAAACAGAGTCTGCTCCGGCAGCGGTCATAAGAACCAGATGTCTGAAGATTTTAATGTCTCTAAAAGCTCCATCACAAAAATGTTTTCCACAAATGGTTAAAAATAAGCTGCCTGATTCCCGAGACATTGTTATACAGTTTTAAGACAAAAGCTTAGGCCTAAAATGTACTTTTTAAAATTCTCTAAAATTCTGCAGGGTGTTCTAAAGTAGACCAGTACCCAAAGAAAACATTTTTTTGGATTTATCGTTATTTTATCCTTATCAACACTGCATGCAAAATCTCAGAAGACACATGTAGATTCACTTGTTATTCTGGCTCTATTTGTGTTTTGATCCCTGGTTCCTGTCACCACCACTGTAAAGAAATCATCCATCCATCCATTTTCTAAGCAGCTTCTCCTTCTTCTACCTGGGTTCGATTCCCCTGCAGGGTGACCGGGGTCCTCTCTGTGTGGAGTTTGCATGTTCTTCTCGTGTCTGTGTGGGTTTCCTCCAGGTTCTCCGGTTTCCTCCCACTGTCCAATGACATGCAGTCAGGTTGATTGGACATGCTAAATTGCCCCTAGGTGTGAGTGTGTGAGTGACTGTCTGTGTCTGTCTGTCTGCCCTGTGATGGACTGGCGACCTGTCCAGGGTGTATCCTGCCTTCCGCCCGAAGACTGCTGGGATAGGCTCCAGCACCCCCCCGCGACCCTGACGGAGAAGAGGCTCAGAAAATGGATGGATGTAAAGAAATCATGTTTCTCTAAAATGAAACATTTCACATCAAACTACTCTGAAAAACTTTAAATCTGATCAACTGAATTATGCAGAAATTCTGAATAATTGGTGGAATTCCCCTTTAAGCTGTGGGAAGCTGCTAAGAAATTTAAAATAGACCTGGTTATGTGGCTACTTACTGTTTGACATATCTTTATCTGTAAAAAATGGGAGCAAATACGTTTTGTCTACAAGCAAGTCAAACTATCACTTTAATATGCATTTAATACGTATATGCCCATCAGTAAGCAGTACAACGGCAATGCTTTAATAGAAAAATGAATCTGCTTATCATGGATAGAGGGAGAAAAGATGAGTAAATGATGTCCTGCAAGAAGGGAACGGCTAGGTGGGGCCATCTCTGGCCATCAGCACCAGCGGAAGGTTGCGGATAGCGCTAAATAAGGGTCAAACGCACAACTCTTGCCACGACAGTTGTTTATATTTCCAAATGAAAAGTGGCGTCTCGGCACATTTTGATTTGCCCTGGGTCGCGTGAGCTCCGTCTGCTGAATAAACGAGCAAGCCAATCTGTCCACAGCTGCAGAAAAAAAAAACTGTTTTAGTGTCATTCAAAATATTCTTCTAAACACATACTGTGCTGATCCTCTCTCCATCCCTCTCTCCCTCTGTGCATGGGGAGGGGGAATATGTTAAGGTTAGACTGCTGAACGGCTGCAGCAGTGTGGCTGTGCAGATAGGGTCGGAGCAGTTGGAGGGGAGGCCGGTGGTCCGGATCTAAGCCAGGCTTGCCCTCCGCAGTTCACGGGGACGAGGGGAAGGCTCCTCATTGTGCATGCTACAAGTCCCGCTCCCAACGGAGCACCGGCCTCATTAAACATTCACAAAGCAAAATCTGTTTTGCCTTTCTTTTCCTAAACACCGGCCTGGCTTCAAAGGGAAAGTGTGAAGGAGACCTTTTCTATATTTATTAGGCCTTGCACCAAATCCCCCGCCTGTGTGAGCACTGGAGATATGAACAATATGGGGAGAGGAGGAGCACAACGACTGGTGCAGGTCCTTTTACATGTGTTACAATTTAAAATGGATTCTGTCAACGTGATCCCTCCAGCCTCCCAGTATGGCCACATCTCATCAATCACATCTCCAGAGATTAATTACTACCATTAATGTCATTTCCCAGGATGTAACTTAATCGCCATATAGCTTGCATTACAGCACTAACCATTTTATGAAAGACTAGTTTATAAACATTAATGGCCAGACATTTAGCCAGTCCGCAATAGAGATTTATGGAGAGTAATGGCATATTCACTGCTACTGAAGCACTGCAATACCTGCGCAACCCCACTTATTCAGGCACTGTCCTTAAACTGTTTGAAACAAAGTGAAGAAAAAGGGGCGAAGTGACATCCTTGAGTGGAACACGCACACACTGACACACACGCTGTCTGGAGGCACAGCCACAAGCTGCTAATTAGTTTTATGAAAATGAGCAGTGTTCCACAATGCAAGACCCCACACTAAAGACCTCTGCCTACTTTAGTGTTCTTCTCTCCTCTACTGTGAAATCACCAATGTTAAAGGAATGCTCTAGCGTCTTTCAGTCTAATCTCTGTTGGCTGCATTTATACCATACAGTCCATTAGCACAGACCATTACTTCAATGTTTTCCTGAACCAGGCCTGGGCTTTTGTGTAGACGAGCCCACTACAACCCCCCCTACAGACCCCCAAAAACTACAACACTCCATTCCACACTCCACCACTGCTGGAAATCATGTGACGATGTTGTACTGAAGGCTCTACGTTCAGTGGTAATCTCCAGTTTCTACGTTCAATTTTTACTGAAAAGTACTTCTATATTCATGACTAAATAAATTCTCCTGGCTAAGCCCAGGCCAATATTAGAGTGAGCCGGTAGCCTTTTCACTCTGTTGCCTCCAGCTCATTTGAAATACATCATGTAAAATGGTTACTTTGTTTGGGGCACTTTCATACATAGACTGATTTCCTTCAGCTCCACTCTGAGTTTAATCAGTACTGGGCATGCTGCATCATACTTTATGACCTGAGAGAGCTTAACTACAGCAGAAGAAAGACTTTCATCCCAAGTTAAGAAAGAAGTATAATAATGTGCATCCAATAAAGAGAAATCACAGATAAGAACAATAACAATCACCCGAAGAGACAGTCAAATAATTACAATCACTGATCTCCATAATGAAAATTAATCCTTTTAAGTGGAGTCATTAACACTTGCTGTGCTCCACTGCAGAGTTTAAATCATATGGTGAAGTCGTTAAGCTGCCCTTTAGCTTTTGGCGCTCTCAAAGTGCTGGAGAACAGGCTGTGTGTATGGAGAACGGAAAGGTTACTGAGAGATCACAACCAATCAGGATCACTGGCGTTTCGGTCTGGAGGCATGCACTTGTCATGGCTTTGTTGAAGCCAGCATTCAGAAACCCCTTGAGGCAGACACTCACCCTTCACATGTGGTTAAGTGTGTGCATGGACGTGCATATGTACATGCATAAGGAAAAGAGACTATATACTCTAGCCCAGATGTTTCCACACCAATGGACAAATAACTCTGTATCTACCACCCACTACTTCACTGCCAAGAAAACGACAAAAAATTTTTTCAGAAGATAAAATTACAAGTAAAGGTGTCTAGAAATAGGTAGAATAATGTTCTGAAAGCAAATTCATAGTAGAAATATTAGATGTGTTAACTAAATTTAAGATCACTTGCTAAGATATTTTTGTAGAGTTTGTGTGTTTGGTTTGAACTCACACACACAAGAGCTTATAGGTAAATGACAATGGCAATCCTTAGGACTTCATGTGTTACTCAAATGCAATTCCATAAATTCACATTTAATTACATGGTAATACAGTGGTTACACTTACATTCAATTTACATTCTATATCGACAGCTTTGAGTCTGTACTTCTGAAGTTGTTCTGTTTGGTTTAATGTCACTGACAAGAAATCTATATATATATATATGACTTTACTATGAGGGATGCTATTTGCTACTAGTGACCTGGTGGCTACTCCCATACTAAGTTAGCATCAAGCTAGTGGTTTAATACTAAGAGCTCTTACCCACACATGATCTTTTACATTTTTGACAGACACTCCAGTGACATGTTTTTACTTCATATGTTTCAGTTTAATAATGAATCTTTCAGTTAACATTTCAAATTAGAGCCTAACTGTGATATATTAAGTTGCTGGATCAACCTCTTAGCATTCTTCACACATGGATATTAAACAAATGTATGTAGGGTATTTTTACTATGTTTTCAGGCTTTTCACATGATCTGCACACAATTTGTGACTGCAAATATATGTGTTTGTGAGATGTATGCATATTGAATTTGGCAGTATACTGAATAACTGAATTCCGGCACACACATCTAATGTACAACAGTAACTTTCAAATTCAATCTTCTACTTACAAACACAAATGTGGTGTTATTTGAAAGCTTACAATGGACAATGTCAATGACGAATCAACACATAAACAATGTTTTATTAGATCATACTTTTATCATCACCAGAAGAACTGCATCTTCTCAATGTGAACAATTTATTTAGCATGCATTCTATACCCTTAATCCTCCTTTTCTCTAAATTGAGGCAAAATAGAAAAAAGTCCCTTTTCCACAATGACACAGAAAAATAACTCAATCAGAAAACTGATGGTGTGATACATCCACAAGGAGCCTTCCCTTTGTATTCCAGCAATCAATCTATCTAACCTTCAAAAGCTGTCAGTCTCCACTGAGGAGTCGTGCAAGGTCACTTCACCTCCAAAATCTGCTTTGATTTTATTCTCCTTTTTAAAGCTAGACCCAGTATAGGGTGTACCATCTAAAGTGCAGCATGCAAAACAATGCATTACAGTCCTGTGTGAATATGCATTCTTAATTGCTGACATTTACAAAAAGTATTTCTACTGAAAGCTGAAGCGAGAGTAAACGCTGTTGTCTAATCAAGAGATGCGACAGAAAATTATTTAATGTGTTTTACATTTAATCAAACAAATCAAACAAAGTATAAGAGCACCAAATGGGGTTGCTAATTTGGGGTTGTGTGTATGTGTAAGTGCAGGTGTGTTTGTGCATGTGTCTCCCTGCATTTAACTTTTGTCAGCATTAAATACAACTGCATGTGTAAAATCTGTGCTGATCTTTGCGTCGACCCCAGGGTGGAAAGATGACTTAATCACTTCTAGATGCTTCTTTATGTGCATGAATGCTGACTGCTTCTTATTATGCTATCCTTACACATGCAAAATACAGCAGTACACAGAGAGGAAAAGAGGCCCCCAGTGATGGTAGAAACTGCCGACTTAACAAAGGGTCATTCATTTATGGTTACTTTTATTGGTTTACTGATTCAAACATAGCAAGATATTACTATTCTCACACATGAACATAACCAAGCTAACCCTTAAGGGCCCATGTAGTGGAAAACTGAATTAAAAGAGTAGGATGTAAACACTGTTTTGGATTTACTGTTTTTGTTATGTCACAGATGGCAACATATTTATGTATATCAGCTTACTCACCTCACAGCAGTCTAGCCCCGTTCAATCATACTGAAGTTATACAGAGTGTTTCACCATAGAATGCTTTTTAAATGAGGCACAATACAGGAGAGCCAATCAGAACAAACTTCAATTACATATATCAGTCTTAAAGGTACAGTAGCAAAAACAGCCCATTTATTTTTAAAGGATAATGAAAAATGGTAATGCAAAAATGACTCATGGCTGTTTTTGTTACATAAAGCCACACAAGTATTATTAAAGCTGACTATGTACTACAGTCACAACTTTGCTGTCATAATGCTGTTATTTGACAATGTTTAAGCTTCAACTCACACCTTGTTTGCTTCAAAATTGGAGTCTGTCTCAAAATTACTGGCAGAAAAAAAAGCTGTTATAATTATTTTTATCATTATTAGCAGTAATAGTAGTATCTCCTTTTGTAAATCTGCTGATGCTCCTGGCTCATCTGTGATGTTCTTGAAAGTATAAACAGCTGTACTTAAAGAGATAATAATAATAACAACAAAATAATAGTAACATTTTTACTTAATGGTAATTTTGAGACTGTTCCTAACTCAAAAATGGACACAGGAGCAAACAAAGTGATGGCATATGAGTTGAAGCTTAATCATTGTCACATTAAAGGTAGTTCCATGTAGGTATCCAGTCATTTTCCATACGGTTATCCGAATAAGAGAATACTGTTATTTATTCGGTGCAGGCCTGGGAAAAGAAAGCCAGCTCCGATTGTGGTGCTGGAACAGATCACAAAAAGCTTGGATTTGCACCAAAGCACTTGGCAAAAGGCCATAATAGAGGCTATGAATTGAGTTAAAGGTCGCATTCCAAAGGTTCTGGTGTTAAATACAGAGTAGGAGCTGATATATAGTATCTGCGTGGCTCTCTCTAAGATTTTTTGTGAGTTTTTATACACGTGTGCATGCCCCTCGTCACACACGCCCACAAACTTCCCTGCAGCACTATGAAAAGATGAAGCTGCATAGTCAGGTAGATCTGGCACCGGCTTGCTTCTCCCAGCTCAGTGCATCTCATTCATATCAGTGTGTAGATGGCTGCTGCATACCAAACACACACACTACAAAGAGCTGTCAACACTTCAAGCAAGACTTCGCCTGAAATCCAAAACAGCAATCCAGCAAAAATGAGATGAGAGTCAGCCTCAGCCCTCCCTTTTTGCAGTCCCCTGCCTTTCCCCCCACCTGCAGAAAGAACAGAGAGACAGAGAGAGAGAAAGAGAGACAGAGAGAGAGAGAGAGAGAGAGAGAGAGAGAGAGAGGGTATATTCAAACATTCAAACAAAAGAAAAGGTCTGCAATAAAAAGACCTTGTATTCAGAAACCACACGTTGAAAGAGCTCCTCAGCATGTGGTCATACAAGTGAGATTCCACCTGTTGTAGATGGCTGTACTGAAGAAGAGTCCTTGAATGAGCTGGGGATACTGCAGCTGTGGAGGGTAGTAAACTTCTTATCACCTACAGTTACTCAGCAGATTTTGAGGAGCATGTCTCACACACAAGACTGGCATTTCCCTCTAAAGGCTGATTCTTTTGTGAACACATATGTTAAAGTAAACAAAAGGGGTTTGTGGGTAAACATAGCTCACAGAGCCATGGCATGCTCATCTCCAAAATAACTACACCCTCAGAAATCAAGGTACTAAACTGTCACTGGGCAGTACCCCTCTTGTCACTGGAGTGGTACCCTTAAGGGTACATCTGGCACATTGTACCAGAATTGTAACACAATTATATTTTCTAAGTTGTATTGACTCCACACACCCCATCTCATCTCCAGGCTTCTTATTTTACTGTTCAGTTTTAAACATTAGGTTATGAAAAGATACAAATATGTACTTTTCACCAGGGAAAAACATATTTAAGGTACACAACTGGACCTTTGAACCACTGTTGTACCTTTGAGGGCACATTTACGTTGTTTGTACCTTGATAAATTAAAAGTGTACCTGCACAGCACCTTTACTTCTAACAGCATATGTGTCATGTGAATTTGCAGAGCTATGCATCAAGCAAATACTAATTGGTTTGTTTTTAATGTTGGGGTTGGAATGAGACTCAAACAATGCTTGACCAGAACTAGCACAAATTCAAATGAAGCAGTTCAAAGATTGGTGAACAGAAGTTGTGCCATGTTACACACATTTATGACAGATTTTTAAAATATTACTTAAACTGAAAAAGTTTTTTTTTTTACTTGATTCAAAGGTGTACATTATTTCCACATGTATGAAATAAAGATTTCAACACTATTATTGGCAAAAGTAAGTACAATGAACGACATTAGTTGTGTTGATTTAACATATGCTATTCAAGTGGAAGATTTTTATTTTTGAATAAAGCAACATTTTTTTCAGTGTAGTGAAGCAAATACTCTTGAAGAAAGAGAGAAGAAAACCACGTTACAGGTACGTGAACATCTGTGCATATACACGGTATCAGCACAGACTTAATGCATCATCAAGACCCAGTGCTGTGTACCCTATAAATCTAAATGTTTAGGTTTTCAAAATATTATGGTTTAATGTTTGTCTTTAACTTGTTTCTGTGGGCCACATGAGGGCATTTCTGCCTGAAATTGTGCTAAACTGTATAATATGATGAATCATATTGTATTTTATAAATAAACAATTACAAGGTAAAAGGTTCATTTAAGGCTGACAAATATTTTTGGGTTAGTGGGCTATTATGTAACTAGCCTTTACTCCCCATATTGCATTGCATTAATGGTAGTTGTGTAATGATCTTTTGAACAGGTAAATCTTTAAAAGTCTTTTGCTCCCTGGCTAATTAATCCCACTGCCAGGTCCATAAAGAACCCACGAGGGCTAAAGTCAACACTAGGTGTAAAGCTGCTCCTTGACACTGCAGTCAATGATAGCTTCACTGGACTATAAACTCTGTGACTCAGTCTGCTAAGATCAAAAGTCCTGACCCCACTGGCTAGCAGACAAAAAGACACTCCAATTCTGTCTGAGAACAAATGTCTCTCTTTGTGGAAAGAGAGAACCCTTGTACAAGTTCAGCACAAAAAGACTTTCACATAACAGTGAGAATCTTTGGTTGGTGCAGTTTGATGACATTCTGGGTGTCAGAGACTCCACTGAGTGCTTGCTGGAGTGGTGACTGATAGCTCTTTCTGAACTCTGACCAGTTCTTATCAGCCAATTGAGCTCCTTCCTTACAGCAGTCATTAAACTAATGTTTCTGACCCTGACATATGGTGAAACATGAGCAATTACTGCAATACCAGTAATGTCATATTGAATTATCAATGTAGAGGACTATATATGCATATAATATTACCTGATACATGGTCATCAATGACCTAAACCACTGCAACCACTTGTTGCTTGACCAGTCATTCAACAAGGCTGAGCCCAATCAGAATCACATCAGCCACAACCAGTGTGCTGTAGGCACTTCAGTAATGGAACTGCAGTGACTGTCAAGTCAGTATGGCCACTACGCAGTCTATCTCATGTGTAGGTGAAAAACAGGAGATGATGAGACTGTGAGTGGAAGGGTCAAAGTGGCAATCCACAGTAAGAGGGGACCTGTTACCACACTTTCTCGTAGTAAGACATGTCCAGTATTACAGACCAAGCAAAATTAAATATTTAACCATCACTACATCTGTTGTAAACATGTGTACTTACGTCCTGCAGAACTGCTGAAATAATCTGCAGAGCAGGATTTTCCATTTTAAAGCCCTGATGACAGATTGAAGGTAGAGGGAAATTCTGAAAAACTACAACGGCTTTAGTATTGATTTTTTGAGGAATGTTTGAAATACCAATGCTAGCTGGGTTGTTTTTATTAGCCTATAGATCAATGGATTGGTTGACACTACAGGGATTCACAGTGGTTGCATGGTGTACGTGTGTATTGCATGTTGGGTACTGTAATGAGAGAACACTGATAAACAATATAAAATTGTGAATTCTGTCAAATTCATGAGGCAGAAGGATACAACATTGTGCCTTAAAATAATGCATAACACAAAAAATGTTATAACATTTTTATAAACTTAAATGCTACATTTACAGTGGCATTCCATTTTAAACAATGGCACAAAGGGCTATTTCAATTTTTTTGAATACCTGGACCTTGAAATCAATACCAAAAATTAAAATTGGGTACCCTTGTTTTGGGGATGTAGTGTATGTTCAGGCTAATACAAAACATACACGATATGCCCAAAAGTATCTAATTTGTTCATTCAGCCACTTCAAGGTGCATCCATTGCTAAGGTATTAATCTGTACACATATAACTTGATCTACACAGAAAAGTACTGCCAATATATTGGCTGAATGCAATGCAATCCTCACAACAATGTTCCAACATCAAGTGTAAAGCCATTATTACAGCAAAAGATGGAAAAACTCCATATTAATACCCTTGCTTTCACAAGAAATGTCAGATGAACAGGTGTTTACAAACCATTACAAAATCATTTACGTCTTATACTTGTTTAGTCTATTTTATCACAAAAACCTCTAGTATAGTAATAAACCAGGCAGACACAGACTTTTGCATTATGATGAAAGATTCAGAAATCTTAGTTATTTTCTTTAAGACTCAAAGCAGTCAACAGAAAGAAAGACATACACAGTTATTGTATTGCAGTTATATAGAGAGTGATAAACTGAGCTACACTTTTGTGGAATATCTGAGAGAAAAAAGAAAAGTGAAATGTTTTATTTTGTATTTCACGTCATTAATCTAGGTTTAGGCTAAATCTCATTTCTTCTTTTTACCCCTACCCCTTGTTTTCGAGTGTCACCCTAACCCCTTTGAACTGAGTTACAAGGGGTAGTGGTTGAAATGGGACCCTCAAAAAAATAAAAAAATAAAAAATTGTTTCATTAACAGGTTATTAGTGGTGCTCTGTAGGTGACCCTGCCAGTCTGCAGTGATAGCAGAGAAGGGAAGTTCAGTAACCTCACTGCTGGGCTTTAGTTAGATTTAGGGCATCATATGCTTTCAAAGAGGGAGTATAATTATGTATTATCACCCCCCACTAATTCACTGGTGATACGAAGCTGAAGTTAGCTATTCACCAATTTCTAGTTTAAATTTTCCCACTCCACCTTAAATGGTGCAGCAATCACATTCTGACACTTTAGCTACCAATACATTAGCATCCTATTAGCAATTTTTTATGCTTGTTATGAAGGAAACAATCACAATACACTAAAATGATATTAAACTATGATAATAAAATGGGTATCGTCATTTTTAACTGAGAAAATGCATTTGTGGGTTTCTTTGGATGCTAGCGCAGCCATCTTGCTGGTTTTTCTTTTGATAACACACTGTTTGGAGGACCACGTAGCCCTAATATGCAGCTCTACCCCTCTATCTCAACAAATATTAGGACACCCTAACCCTAGACGTGAACGCACAAAACAGAGGGCTAAGTGGTACGGGCAAGGTGTGAAATCGGATTTTTGGGTTAAAATTGGGTTTTAATGTTTTTATCAGAAGCTGAATGCATTCCAGCACTATAGAAAAAACCTTGCTATGGGGTAAAACAGCAGCCCAAACCCAGCCTCAGAGTATCAGGTGCAGGCTAGTAGATCAAAGCCATTTACAAGCAGCTGTATGGAGGGGCAGTGGAAATAGAGTGGCTGGAGCAAACTGCTTAATTCATTACTGAACATCAGTGCATATGCCAGCTATGAACACCACCACCTGCCCACAAAAACAGACCAGCTTACTGCAGCCAAAACAAGCACTTGCAAATCTCGACTGCACCATAAATCGAAAAGAGAGAGAGAGAGAGAGAGAGAGAGAGAGAGAGAGAGAGAGATACAGAGAATGGACATTAGCCAAACGCTGATGACTCAGTACATCAGCTAAAGCTCTTCTTGCATTTGTTCTCTGATGAATAAAAGTTTGAGATGTGACAGGGTTACATGTCTAGCTAGACTTTCCACAGGAGAGATCATTAGGCTTCGCTTGGAGAGAGTCTATTAAATACATAGTGCTCCCGTGCCCTTAGAATTCATTTCCAAACCATATTGGCTTCACTCAACCCAGAAATTACACTCAATGTAATTAAATCTGACTAATTAAAAACAGGAAAAAGTTTGATCCCATGACACTCTCTAAAATAATAGGGAAAAAAAGACATGATAAAATATATATATATATTCTAGTAAAAAAAAGGGTATCACCTTACAGCAATTACATGCGCAGATATATAGAGATTATTACATCCAGATAAAAATAAAGAGGAATATTACTGTGACTTGTCTCATTGTATGCATGCTAGAGATCACATAATCAAGAAGACAACCATTGGTGATTAGACTCAAATACACATGGAGAACTCCAAAGACAGCTATGGCAGCACCTCATTCTCCTCTTCCTGCGATTATACCTCTGACACTGAGGCACTTCACGGGATCATCAGTGCTGGCAGCCATGTCAGCTTAGTCTGAAATGGATGTAAATGAATTAATTAACACATTAATACTGAACAAGATTGAAAGTCAATGTTATGGCCCTGGAATCAGAGAAAGAATTTGATAGTCCTCCCGGCATCAGAAGGGGTGTGTATATGGCGGTTATCCATCATATGTGAAGAGCTAACCCTCTTTAAAAGCAAGTTGAATGACATTTGGGTGAACTTTGCAGGGCAGCAGAAGCTATGTACTAATGAATGTCATTCTCAACATGCTGGGCCATGGCATTTAAATGTTCTCTTTAGCTGAGATGGTTGTGGCTCCCACACTGCAACCTCTCGCTTCTAATCACTCACATTTGGAAAGAAAGACCCAAATTAAAGCCCCTGCTCCCCTTTTTGGCCGTGAGGATAATGTACGTGACCTGAAGTTTGCTGTCAGCATTGTGGTGTGTATGTCTCTGTCAGCTTGGACTTTTTGGAGATGTTTGATTTTCATGGTTCTCAAAGTGGATTGGACCAGACCTCTGAGAATATTATCATTTTGTAGTTTTCCATTAGCATCTGAGCGAGCCCTGGGTCTAAGTCATGTTGGTCTACCCTCCCACTTTCCTGCAGAGTTTAGTCCCAACCTGCATCCAAAATGCTGCCTCCTTTCACAACATTAATCCATCTGATCCAGGATGGCAGATTGTGGTTGGAATTAGACTCTTGAGGAACATAGATCTCCAGCACCAGAGTATGTGACCACTAGTCTATGGAGGAAAAAAGGAACAGTATTTCTGAGAATTGCTTCTATCACTCTCTGTGGTAAACCAACTAGTTTTGTACGTTTTATCCCCCAAACATCACTGTGTACAGTGAATTAAGATGTTGTTAAGTATCTGAACTTTTGCTTCATATATGGTAAACACAAAACCTATGTATATTTAAATGACATAAGATTGACAACCCCACCAAAATACCCTGTGCAAACGAGCAAACTTTGGCAAGGGTGGCAATCAACTAGCGTTGGGTATCTGAGCAGCTGGTGTTTTTTAGTGCTGAGATGATGAGCAATTAAGCCTCATCATGCATTGTGCCCATGATTACAAATAAAACAAGAAGTGGCCCCAGCTCTATTGCATATGATGGTGTTGACGTTGTGTATAGTTTTAGCAATAGCCTTCCTTTCAAATAACTCAATAATAGTGACATCAATTAAATGCCCAAAGTCTGAGCATGCTTGTAACAATAATTTGTAGCAATATTCATACTTTGACTACTTAATGACAAAGTAAATCAGAAGGCTTAGTAACATTTGAGGCAAAAATGTACACAAGACAAAAATGTTGGGATGCACTGATTTATCACAGAGCATGATTTTCAAAAATGTCATAGACAAAGCAGCTTATTAATGGAGGACTTATTTGGGCACGTCACCAACAACAAAACGAATCACAATCCCAGAGCTTTATTGGAAGTAATGCCATCACATTCAAGACAGGTTTCTAGTCCAGGATTTGATCCTGGGCTTAGCTGAAATGGTCTGGGCCTGTGAGTACATGGTGGAGTTTCTTTTGTGAAAAATGCGTAGAATATTTTTCAGAGAAACATTCATTTTTTAAGGAAGACGACTGCCCACAATATTTCTGCATGTATTGCCCGAAACAGACTTCTCATCAGAAATGTTCAAGATGTCGACCTGGATATGTCACCACAGTCTGAAAGATTACACAGATCATTTCTTTTATCGACACATATATATTAAACATCTCGTAAGTATGACTAAACATAGAACACACACACACACACACACACTCTCTCTCACACACAAGGCTATTAATTTGACTAAAGGACCTCATTACACGGGTGGCTAGGTCATCGAGCTTCTCTCTTCTTATTGGTGGAGAGTGAAGATGAAGGAAACTAATCGTTTTTTCCACCTCACTTGCAGTTCAGGAGTTTGACGTGGTGAACGAGCCCCTAACTTCTCTGTTTCTTTGCACTGATACATTTAACGTCACTGCAGAGTGAAGCCCTGGACCACAGCTGTGGAAAAAACATGGAGTGCAAATTGTTATTTCAACATAATATTGAAACCATAATATAACTTGTATTGTAATAATGTCTCATTATTTGTAACATTGGTCACTGATAATTTCTGGATATGATCTTGTTATTTTTACTTAATAACAATATTTCCCATTAGTTATTCTTAACTGAGGTATTATGCCATTATTTGGACATAATGACTTGTCATTTTAAAATGGAACTGAACTTTAGGCTATCTTGTTATTTTTCTCTTGCTATTTCCAATTAGTAACTCTTTACTGATACGCCATTATTTGGACATAATACAAATTTATTCCAAAACTGTAATTGAATTTTGAGTTCACCTCACTGAATGTGATTGGGATTATTTGTATCACGAGAAGCTGAAAATGGAACTGGCTGAACTTTAGGAGGTTACAAAAATATAACTGCAGGTTTCTTTGAAAAACTGAAAGCAAGTCTCATGAAAAGCTGTAATAAAGTCAGAGGCTGGACAGATTAAATACTCAGCCATTTGATATTTTATTAAATTGTTGAGGATCCTGTGTAATTTGATGTGTTTGCTGCTTTTATGATGCTGAAAAATGAATGAATTGTGCTTAATCACCATTTTGACTGACCTTTGCATAGTACTGTATAACCACATTTGGAACAATTTTTTTTCCCCTTTTTGCAAATCAACATTCACTCTTCAAACAAAATTGGTGTAGAAATACTTACTTCACCCAAACCCTGCACAGCCCACTCTCCCCCCAGATCATTTTACAGTCAGGGCTTTTCCCATGTTTAAATATTATCATCACCCAAACACACAAACCACCAGAAGGACTGTGGCAGTGAACACATACTTATCACAGCGCTTCAGTCACCATGGCTATCCTCAACTCTGCTACTTATCTCTGGGCTAATGTTTCTATATTAAACTTGGCTTTGTGATTGTTTATTTGCATTAATTAAACCCAGAAGTAAATATTCATCCCGTTCCAAGCCCTAGAGAGTCCAGGTCAGGACCTCAGGGCATTAAGCAGGGACAAACTGTCTAATTTAATTAACCAGAGATCAACAATTCATCCTTCTTCAGCTGTCCAAGGCCACTGTATAATCACAGCTCACCCTTGTCTCACACACAGATGGACAGCTTACCCAAGATTTTTAAAGGTTTTTTTTTCTTACCAGCAACTTCTTTCTTCAAGATGCTAGATAAAATGATATACAGTGGGGAAAAAGTATTTAGTCAGTCACCAATTGTGCAAGTTCTCCCACTTAAAAAGATGAAAGAGGCCTGTAATTGACATCATAGGTAGAACTCAACTATGAGAGACAAAATGAGGAAAAAAAAATTCAGAAAATCACAGAATTTATTTGCAAATAATGAAAAGATTAAAGAATTTATTTGCAAATAATGGTGGAAAATAAGTATTTGGTCACCTACAAACAAGCAAGATTTCTGGCTGTCACAGACCTGTAACTTCTTCTTTAAGAAGCTCTTCTGTCCTCCACTCATTACCTGTATTAATGGCACCTGTTTGACCTCCTTATCTGTATAAAAGACAACTGCCCACAACCTCAAACAGTCACACTCCAAACTCCACTATGGCGAAGACCAAAGAGCTGCCGAAGGACACCAGAAACAAGATTGTAGACCTGCACCAGGCTGGGAAGACTGAATCTGCAATAGGCAAGCAGCTTGGTATGAAGAAATCTACTGTGGGAGCAATAATCAGAAAATGGAAGACCTACAAGACCACTGCTAATCTCCCTCGATCAGGGGCTCCACGCAAGATCTCAGCCTGTGGGGTCAAAATGATCACAAGAACGATGAGCAGAAATCCCAGAACCACACAGGGGGACCTAGTGAATGACCTGCAGAAAGCTGGGACCAACGTTACAAAGACTACTGTCAGTAACACACTACGCTGCCAGGGACTCAGATCTTGCAGTGCCAGATGTGTCCTCCTGCTTAAGCCAGTACATATCCGGGCGCATCTGAAGTTTGCTAGAGAGCATTTGGATGTCCCGGAAGAGGATTGGGAGAATGTCATATGGTCAGATGAAACCAAAGTAGACCTGTTTGGTACAAACACAACTCGTGTTTGGAGGAGAGTGAATGCTGAGTTGCATCCAAAGAACATGATACCAACTGTGAAGCATGGGGGTGGCAACATCATGCTTTGGGGCTGTTTCTCTGCAAAGGGACCAGGACGACTGGTTCGTGTACATGAAAGAATGAATGGGGCCATGAATTGTGAGATTTTGAGTGCAAACCTCCTTCCATCGGCAAGGGCATTGAAGATGAAACGTGGCTGGGTCTTTCAGCATGACAATGATCCCAAGCACACTGCCAGGGCAACAAAGGAGTGGCTTTGTAAGAAGCATTTCAAGGTCCTGGAGTGACCTAGCCAGTCTCCAGATCTCAACCCCATAGAAAACCTTTGGAGGGAGTTGAAAGTCTGTTGCCCACCGACAGCCCCAAAACATCACTGCTATAGAGGAGATCTGCATGGAGGAATGGGCCAACATACAAGCAACGGTGTGTGCCAACCTTTTAAAGACTTACAGAAAATGTTTGACCTTTGTCATTGCCAACAAAGGATATACACTGCTCAAAAAAATAAAGGGAACACTTAAACAACACAATATAACTCCAAGTAAATCAAACTTCTGTGAAATTAAACTGTCCACTTAGGAAGCTTCACATGCTGTTGTGCAAATGGAACAGACAACAGGTGGAAATTATTGGCAATTAGCAAGACACACTCAATAAAGGAGTGGTTCTGCAGGTGGGGACCACAGACCACTTCTCAGTACCTTTCTGCTTTCTGGCTGATGTTTTGGTCACTTTCGAATGTTGGTGGTGCTTTCACACTCGTGGTAGCAGGAGACGGACTCTACAACCCACACAAGTGGCTCAGGTAGTGCAGCTCATCCAGGATGGCACATCAATGCGAGCTGTGGCAAGAAGGTTTGCTGTGTCTGCCAGCGCAGGCTGGGGGCGCTACCAGGAGACAGGGCAGTACATCAGGAGACGTGGAGGAGGCTGTAGGAGGGCAACAACCCAGCAGCAGGACCGCTACCTCCGCCTTTGTGCAAGGAGGAACAGGAGGAGCACCGCCAGAGCCCTGCAAAATGACCTCCAGCAGGCCACAAATGTGCATGTGTCTGCACAAACAGTTAGAAACAGACTCCATGAGGATGGTATGAGGGCCCGACGTCCACAGATGGGGGTTGTGCTCACAGCCCAACACCGTGCAGTTGCCAGAGAACACCAGGATTGGCAAATTCGCCACTGGCACACTGTGCTCTTCACAGATGAAAGCAAGTTCACACTGACCACATGTGACAGATGTGACAGAGTCTGGAGACGCCATGGAGAGCGATCTGCTATTGAAGCTATGGACTGGCCCACCCGTTCCCCAGACCTGAATCCGATTGAGCACATCTGGGACATCATGTCTCGCTCCATCCACCAATGCCACGTTGCACCACAGACTGTTCAGGAGTTGGCGGATGCTTTAGTCCAGGTCTGGGAGGAGATCCCTCAGGAGACCATCCGCCACCTCATCAGGAGCATGCCCAGGCGTTGTAGGGAGGTCATACAGGCACGTGGAGGTCACACACAATACTGAGCCCCATTTTGACTTGTTTTAAGGACATCACATCAAAGTTGGATCAGCCTGTCGTGTGTTTTTCCACTTTAATTTTGTGTGTGACTCCAAATCCAGGCCTCCATTGGTTAATAAATTTGATTTCCATTGATGATTTTTATGTGATTTGGTTGTCAGCACATTCAACTTTGTACAGAACAAAGTATTCAATGAGAATATTTCATTCATTCAGATCTAGGATGAGTTATTTGAGTGTCCCCTTTATTTTTTTGAGCAGTGTATAACAAAGTGTTGAGATGAACTTTTGTTATTGACCAAATACTTATTTTCCACCATTATTTGCAAATAAATTCTTTAAAAATCAGACAATGTGATTTTCTGAATTTCTTTTTCTTCATTTTGTCTCTCATAGTTGAGGTCTACCTATGATGTCAATTACAGGCCTCTCTCATCTTTTTAAGTGGGAGAACTTGCACAGTTGGTGACTGACTAAATACTTTTTTTCCCCACTGTAATTATGGGCCGCTACAAAATAAATGAAGCATACAGTGCAGTCTGGACACCAGGCAGTGACAAAAAACAAAAAAAAATGTTTTTGCTCTTTGTTCAATGACAAGGTTTTCTTTCTTTTTTCTATCCCAGTACATTGGATTTAAAATAAAATAATATCTATGAGGTTAAATTGCAGAATGTCATCTTGAATCAAAAGGTAATAATACCTCTAGTAATACACAGATACATACATATTTTTTTGTATTATTTGGTGGAGGCCTACAAGTTTTTCTTCAGTAATTACTTGCCATACTACGAAGGTCAGGGCTTCACAAGTTACCAAAGCGGGTCAGCTAAATTTAAAGCTGTTTACTAATATTGTGCAGGCTGGGAGTAAAGTTAACATGGTCAGTCACTGCCCTATGGTTGTATGATGTGATAAAACTACATTTTTGCATTTTTCCCATGTCTAATGCTAAATGTGAGGTTTACCACAAGCTCATAAGATGCAAATTAGAGTTGGACAGTATCCACTTTTTTCATACTTTCAAACCTGCCCCCTTACTACTGCAGTTACAGATGTGTTTGCTGCGTTCACAGATCTTTTTGCAGTCAAACTCAAAAATGAAACCTGCTCCACCAAGTAAATAATGTCTTCTGTGGAGAAATTTGGTAAATACCACAGAAAAATGTAAAAATGTGTCCTCTACATTCTCATTTATACAATTACTGTAAGGTTTTCCCAACAACACCGACTTCCACAGCATCTAACCCAGAAGTGTGAAAAGGGTCTACAGCAAACAACCCTAAAGACCTGAGGAATACTTTCAATCATAAAAAACTGTTGAACAGATCAAGAACACTACCCAAGATTAAGGGATAGCTGCAAACCACTGGTAGTCCTCCAGATCATTAAGGCTAGGTTACACTTTTCCAACTATCCAACAATTTTCCAAGTAATACATAAGAAAAGAGCTCTAGAACAAAGTCTTGGATTGATGATTCACAATCTTCTCATGATGCGAAGTACGCTACTTCACCTGTGAAACACTGCGTTATGGGCAGGTCCATCTGCCAGTGGACTTGTCTTGGCTCACTTGTCTTTACTCATGAACTAACTGCCAACAGCAGCAGCCAAATACCTCAAAATTGGATGTCATTCACCTTGTAGAAAGACAAGATAGATCAAAACAGACAGAAAATGTAGTACCTGAAACAAGCAACTATGATGTCAGTCACCAAAACTGAACTCCTCTCAGCATGTTTATGCTCATCTCAGCAAAATTAAAGACAAGACTAATGAGACAAATCCCCAGAACTGTAAACGTTCAGGTACATTACAGGGCTAAACAACTAACTAAACCATATCACTGTCTAACTGCATATGGACTGTACTGTATGTTGGATAATAACACTGTAAAGAAAAACTTATTTGTTTCTAAGTATTTAATCACTCTATATCATTTCAATCTGTTTTTTGTCTTTTCTTTAGAATTAGCCAAATGCCTTTTGATTTGGAAATTCAGTCCTAGAACATCACATTGAACAAAACATTACTTTTCTGGACCTTCAGTTACACTTAACACGAAAAATAGATTAGATATACTGTATAATACTGACACAACCAGCCTATGCAGCAATTTTCATTTGTAACATTTAGGGGGACATTATAATGCCCTTGTATTGTGCCTATTAAGCCTTAACAAGCCAGCAGTTGTTCATTAACAGGCTGTTTATTTCTACATTAATGGGCAATACCTAGGGTGATGTAAGCATTTTTTCCAAAGCACTCTGATTTGTGTATTATATAATGGTGTAGTGCTTGAGTCTCAATGGTCTCAATGGTTGGATTTGTCATTTTTTCTTAAGACCACTGAGCGCAACGTTCCCTTTATGTATTTTTTCCTTTTCTCCCATGAGAATACAGCCATGTAAAGTGCTAATTTTCAAGTGCGTTTTCAACCCCAATAAAAATGGTATAGAAAAGGCTTATTTTACCCTAGTTATTGTTTAATAGAAGCTTAATTGCTGCTTAGTAACGTAATAATGATAAGGCCTAAGAAAGGCAAATATCATGCAAGTATCTAACTACTATCTAACTAACTAATAACTAACAAAGTAATTATATAAAATACACAAAAAGTGTTTTTCAAAAAAAAAAAGCTTATTTCACCCTAGTCATTGCTTAATAATATAATAATAAGCAGCCAGTTAAGTACCAACTACTGGTTTGTTAAGACTTAATAAAAGCATTACAAGTGCTCTGAACATTAGTTCAGCTTAGTTACTGCTTAATAAAGCCAAAATAAAAAGCTTGTTAATTACCAAGTTTAAGAAACTCAACAACTCTTTATCCCCCCACACACAACCACACGCACACACACACACAGCATAAGCATGGTAAAAAAAGTAATTAAACAGCACATGCCAACCTGACCACAGCAGCCTTGGCCAGTAAAAAATGTGGAACAGCTCTTTCAAACCTGGCACTAGTGACACAAACAGTGCATTCGCCAACACTGCAAACACATGAATCACTATCGTACATTCCCAAATTTGTAGTATGTGTGATGTACACACTAATTAGTTCTCATGAAAACAAGAAAAAAAGCCAACAAAGTCAACCCAATAAAGTCAAAAAGTAGCCACAGTACAGTCCATTTATAATTGCAAAAGTGCCCCTTACAGCACTCTTTCAAGTGTCCATCTAATAAGAGCATGAGAAATAGCTCAATCTATTTAATCAGACTGGCAATCAGCTGACTTCTGCTCTTGAGGTCACCCCTGCACCCTGCTGCGTCTCCACTCTCGCTATTACTGTATACACAGCATGACTGCCTGATATAAGCTATATGGAGCTATTCTATACCTCAGCCTAGCATTACAACAAGGTCACTGTGGAGTTGGAAGAGATCTTGAGCGTAAGGCATTGACATGTAGAGATGGTCAAAGATAATTGTGAATGAGAAAGATGCTCTGAATTGTCCTCATAGTGAGTGATGTGCTCTGCATGCATCTGATTGCATCTGCCAATATTGAGAAAGCAATTAAACTCTAATGATTCATGTCACAGTGCACTACTGGACGCTGTCTCTGTGGTCCGATAGACTGCACTCAGAGTCATCAGCACTAACTAACACACGGCATGTGCTCACACCAAATTGTTTACTTCTTCAGTAGATGCTGCTGTTTTGAAACACAGGAATTCAACTTGCTGTACAAATATGTTCTATTGATTATATTTAAGTTCACATCCTTTTGATTGATGCTCACTAAATTCAAGTGCATTCTTCCAGAAGCACATTTATGAGATCAAACACTGACGTTGGTTGAGAAGGCCTGGCTTGCAGTCTCTAAATTTGTTCTATTGGGTTGAGGTCAGGACTCTGTGCAGGTCAGTCAAGTTTTCCACACCAAACTTGTTCATGGACCTCGTCTTTATGGACCTTGCTTTGTGCACTGGTGTGCAGTCATGTTGGAACAGGAAGGGACCGTCCCCAAACTGTTCCCACAAAGTTGGGAGCATGAAATTTTCCAAAATCTCTTGGTCTGCTGAAGCATTAAGAGCTCCTTTCACTGGAACTAAGGGGCCGAGCCCAACTCCTGAAAAGCAAACCCCACATCATAATCCACCATACTTTACACTTGGCACAATGCAGTCAGACAAGTACCGTTCTCCTGGCAACCACCAGACTCGTCCATCGGATTGCCAAATTGATCACTGTAGAGAACACGTCTCCACTGCTGCTTTACACCACTGCACTCAACACTTTGCATTGCACTTGGTGATATAAGGCTTGGATGCAGCTGCTTGGCCATGGAAACCCATTCCATGAATCTCTCTACGCTGCTCTTGAGCTAATTTGAAGGCCACATGAAGTTTGGAGGTCTGTAGTGATTGACTTTGCAGAAAGACCTCTGCGCACTATGCGCATCCACTGACCCCGCTGTCATTTTATGTGGCCTACCACTTCGTGGCTGAGTTGCTGTCGTTCCCAATCGCTTCCACTTTGTTATAATACTGCTGACAGCTGACTGTGGAATATTTAGTAGTAAGAGAATTTCACAACTGGACTTGTTGCACAGGTGGCATCCTATGATGGTACCATGCTGGAATTCATTGAGCTCCTGAGAGAGACCTGTTCATTCACAAATGTTTATAGAAGCAGTCTACATGCCTAGGTGCTTATACAGGTAGTTTTATACAAATGTGGCCATGGAAGTGATAAGAACACCTGAATTCAATTATTTGGATGGGTGAGCGAATACTTTTGGCAATATTGTGTATATAATCTTGTTGGACATCACATTCCAATACCATGGCCATTAACATGGAGGTGTCTTTGTAGCCTTCACTATTCTGTATTTTAAATAGCTTCAGACCATTATCCCTCCTCAACCAAACTTTACTACTGGCCCTGTGCGTTCTGGTGTGTAGCGTTCTCCTGGCATTTGCCAAACCCAGATTTGTTCAACAGACTGATACTGAGAACATGTTTCCTTTGCTGCAGGTTCCAGTGGTGACGTGCTTAACATCACTCTAGCCAATGCTTAGCATTGCGCATAGTGGTCTTAGGCACTGCTCATTGTGTGCAGCTGCTCAGACATGAAAATTCATTTCATGAAGATCCCAATGCAAAGTTCTTGTGCCAATGTTGCTTCAAAAACCATGTGGAGCTCTGTACTTCAGTACTCTGTGTTCCCACTCTGTGAGTTTGCATGATTTACTGCTGTGTGACCAAGCTATTGTTGTTCCTAGATGTTTTCTTTTTACAACAGTAGAACTTATAGTTGACCAGGGCAGATCTAGCATGGCAGAAATTTCATGCACTGACTTGAGGCAAAGGTAGCATCTTACATGGCCACGCTTAAAGTCACTGAGCTCTTCAGTACAACCTATTCTACTGCCAGTGTTTGTCTATGGAGAAGGCACAGCTGTGTGCTTGATGTTATACCCTTGTTAGCAATGGGCATAGCTAAACTGCCTGAACACAATCATTAGGAGTTCACATACTTTTGGCCATGTAGTGTATGTGCAACCATCAAACATGGCATGACAGGATGAAGACTTAGATTTCTTCTTTTTAACTGTGAATCTTAATTATAATACTGACATATGAATGAGTTTGATATTCAGGCCTATTAAAATTCTTTGAAAAGAACTTTGCAATATCTCCTTTTATTTTCAGTCATGTGTATGATTACAAGCAATGTTAATATATTAATGTATTACCTAACACTTTAAAATCCCAGCTGAGGTGTAAATAAAAAAATAATAAAGCAGCCAACATTCATTAGTCAATAGTACTAGTCATTGGTAGGACCTATGTTCGATAAGTTTGACGAGTTCGTTAAGGACTCATCATCATCAATTTTATTTATATAGTGCCTTAGCCATGCTCAAGGATGCTTTACAATCAAAGAACATCAACACATTAAACAACAACACATTAAACAAAAGGATAATACGGGTAAACGTTCAAGTATAAATGGAACAAGGATAACACAGTGAAAACAAGTACGTCTTTAATAGAGATTTAAATGAAGACAGGGAGGTTGCATCTGGAATAGACTGTGGGAGAATATTCCATAACTTGGGAGCTACTACATTAAATGATCGACCACCCATAGAAACCAATTTAAATCTAGGAACATGAAGAAGGCCTAGATTTTGTGATCTCAAAGTACGGGATGGGACATATAGATAAAGAAGCTCTGCCAAGTATTGAGGAGCTAGACTGTGCAGAACTTTATGTGGTATATTATATTATAGGACTGTGTTAGCAGTGATACTTTTAGCATTTTGGAGATAAATGATGGGAGGATCATTACATGGATTAAATGATATGAACATGTTTTGCTTTTAGCTTGATAGCATCTGAGCACACAGTCTAGCATTAGATAAATGCAGCAACTATAGTTATCCAAATTTGATTATTGCACAGTCATTAACCAGTCCATTAGCACTGAAGGCATACATGCTAGACATTGTCAGTCTATTAAGTTAAATGCTCCTGTGTGCAAAGCAAGAGACATGAGTATGAGTAATCACTTCAGCATCACATGTAATGCAATCGATTATAAATACGTTATAATCAATAATAAGTTATGTAGCATTTTTTTTTTTTGGTTACAACAACAATTCAGGGCCTCTCAAGTGAATCTCCCTGTAGATTAATATTAAAGACATCAAAACTAAGAAAGGACATGTATGGAATTATGTAGTAAGCCAAAAATTGTTAAAGAAACCAAAATAAGTTTTATATTTTAGATAACCACTTTATGCTTTGATGACAGCTCTTGGCATTCTCTCCATCAGCTTCATGAGGTAGTCACCTGGAATGGTTTCCTAATAGTCTTGAAGGAGTTCCCAGAGGCGCTGAGCACTTGCTGGCTGCTTTTCCTTCACTCTGCGGTCCAACTCATCCCAAACCATCAAACAAGTTGAGGCTCAGTTGAGGGGTTCTTGCCATAATATAGATTAGAAAAGCAGGCGAATTGGGCTATTCACTATGTATAACTGTGTACCAACCCTATCTCCACACAACTGAGGGTGTCAAACACATTAAGAAGGCAAGCAATTATACAAATGAAGTCTTGACAAGGCACAGCTGATAAGTGAAAACCATTCCAGGTGACTACCCCATGAAGTTGAGTGTGTAAAGCTGTCATTAAAAGCAAAACTTGGCTACGTTGCAGAATCTAAAGTATAAAAACACATTCCTTGTGTGCCTTCATAGTTTTGATGTCATGTTTGAATGAGACAGAGGTTGCAACAACTCTGGGGGTAGACTTTTGTCCTTCAGACTTTAGCTATAATAAATATTTGCTGAAAGGAACTAAGTTGTTCTTTACTCTTCTATGGAAGTGCTCTTTGGCAAATATATTTGTAACTGTGGAAGAAGGCTGTTCTGAACTAATTGTAAAGAACAGAGTTGGGTATAAAAGTTGAGTTAAGAAGCTTGGCTCACAGTGGACAGAGGAACAGACTCTTTAGCAGTAAATTAAGCATTAAAAACTGCACAGGTGGCAAAATGGATGAAAAGGAGCAGCTGGGAATTTCTGCAACGTTGTCTGCAAAACACTGTCCCATAGCCTGCTCTCTCCGCCAACAGATGTTTCTCTGGCTCAACATTTGTCTCCCAGCTTCGTCTTAAATGGCAGGGAGCCTCTGCTAAAAGCTCAGACAGCTCAATCACAAAGCGCTGTGCTTATGCTGAATACAAGTGTTCGGGGAGCGGTTTGGCGAAATGACACGGCAGCTGCTCTGTCTAATGACACGTCAGTTCTACAGCTGTCAGTCAGGGAGATGACCCTTATTCTGCTGTTCTGCTCAAAAAGAACACTCTAACAGAACATTCGACACAAAGTAATGAGAATGCAGACTCTTGCAAATAGTTGCTGTAATATCAAAGTTTGCGCACATACAAGAAAGTGGGTTTTGTGCAGCATTATGATTGGTTGGTGAAGCACTGCCCCATTAAAGGACCCCCGATGCCAAGTCTGCTGTTACTGCAGCAAAGAGAAGACAGATTCCCAATTCATTCTTCTGATTTCAGATAAAAACAGTTGATGTGCCACTGTCTTACAAACTTGAAAAAAAAAAACATAGTGTATCATTTCAAAGATACAAGTTTTGGTTATGACAGTGATAAAATAAGAGTAGTCAGAATCACGCTCACTCTAGCTTGTCTCAAATAATCACAAGAAGCCTGGCAATAACATTTTATTCACACATGGCGCTGCAGGTACATAGTGAATGCATGCAGGTGTGAAAATGGCATTTAAAAAGTCCCAATTTCTGTTCATAATAAATGATGCATTATGTTACAGAGTAGTGGCTCTGCTCACGCTGATCTATGATGCAGAGGAGCTCCTGCACCAGCTGGTAGCACTGCACTCTGACGCACAAGTACAAAGTATATTATATAGAGTGTCATTCACAACACATCGCAAATAATATACAGAGACATTGCCCACCTGTACAGCACCTCTCATATATGTTTGCGTGCAGATCTCTTAAGATCTTGCATCCTAGAGTTTTCTTGTATGCATTTTTTCCCCTGGAGGTCAACTTCAGAAGTCTGGGTTTATTTAAAAAAGACATATATATTTTTTGGTCCAACCTCTCTCTATCACAAGATAACCAGGCTGGTAAAATGGATACCGGCCTTTAGAATGGATATGTAAGTTTTGATTGGCTGTCCAGGCTGAAACACTCCATATGTAGGTGCTGTGTTTTTTGTCACATGATTAAATCAACAAATTTAAAATGGGCTGCTTTTGCATCTTAGCTTCTCTATAGGACTTTATGGGCTGTATGCTTACAGACTATAGCAATCTCTTTCAGTTTTCCATGATATGGGCCCTTTAAAAAGCAGATGTTTGCACTCTATCCCTAATAATAGCAATTATTAGTAAAGGACAGTCCTTAACCTCTAAATAAGTGTAGAGTACCAATAGGCCATGGGGCACATACATAGTGCAAACAGACACATAAACTAAAACAACTATGTGACCACCTCTCTCAAGAGAGACACTCAGTTCGGCACTCAGAGAGAAGAAAGGCTTTAATACTCTTATTTCATGCAGATGTGAGACAAGCCAGCAATCTCTGTTTGCATTTTCAACACTAGCTGCAGATTGTATGTCATGATCTGTGGAGGACAGGTTGACAGAGAGCAGATAGGGGAATCAGGAGGTACCAAAAAGACAGGGTGGGACTGAGGACTTATTAGGGTTTCAGTGCCTAAAAAACTGAGGCGATCCAAATACTTTCAGGGATTTAGACAGGAGCAGGGTGTCTCATGTCTGTCATACATTTCAGTTTTTCAATTTCAGAAGAGAAGTGAGATTGGATGAAAAGCCTCAATGCTCTGCTAGCTTTTCAAAATGGTGACAGTCAACAAAAAAGGTCACACAAGCAGACAAATGCGGCAATGCTCCTTTCTAATTTCTCCCATTTTGTACTGTGTAAAAGTTAGAAACCATCCATCATTTATGTTCATTCCAGTCAAAAGAGCAAATTAGGTGTAAATAATCATTTTTGAGCATTGGGGAAATAAAAAGAATGTTTTCAGATCTGGAGCAAGAGTAGTGCTTAATTTTCTCCTGTCTCTCAATGATGAAAGCATTAAGTGCTGTTTATCTGATGGTGACAGTTTTGGTGGTCATCATGGTCTTGCACATTTGTTAGAAGTCTCATTTTCTCTATATATTTGATATTTTTTGATTGCTTGAAAAATCTTGATTCTTTCCTTTCCTTATGCAAGTGGTTTACTTCATATCAGATGTCCTCTCAAACATCTGTAAAACCTAACGGACATTTTGACTGGGAAGTAAATCCACAAAGAGTGGTCTATGACTTTTGCAAAGTACTGTATACACAGAGAAACACATGGCTTTCACTGCTTTAGAATGGGCGTTGGCGATAGTGTTTATCAGTAGAATGCTGATTACTCAGAGCAGGAGCGAGAGGCCTGTTCATGCAGCATCAGATGCTTTTCGAAGCAGAGGGGAAAATGTAATAAGATCATAACTTCTTCCAGACTTGCAATTAAAGCTGAATTGTTGACCTGTTCTTTTCATACTTACAACCTGCAGTGTAAGCGTAGTTCTTCTCTAGTCTACTCACAAATATTTTTCCCAAATGGATGATGTTTCTTCTGAAATGATAATATGTCCATGCATTAATTATCTTATGTGTAAGAGGAAGAGAGAGAGAAAGCAGCAATTGGGGGTAGGGCTAAGGCCTATACTAATCAGTATGCTGATGAAAGTGATTTCCAATGTCCGTAACATGCTTACTGTGTTTCCTGGAGCAGAAACAGATGCGCAGTCAATAGCCTACAGGCTTTGATCAGGTGTCTGCTCTCTGTCCATCAATGGAGACAGGTCCTCATAATAACCTTCATATGAAGGATAATGAGTGAGTAACCTTCACAGGTGTAACTAATGCACCTGGCAAGGTCCACATAACACTTTCAGAGGCCACCAAGAAGCCACTATGTCACCAAAGATATTAGAAAAAGGAAAATGGTCATATGCATGTATGAGCAGGGCATAGTGCAAAATGCGTTCTTGCAATGTTCTTGTAAACATAATATCCATTCACAAAGTATGTTTGATTCACTAACACTGCACGAAGGACTGCAAACTGGCAAAGGACCACATTCTAACTATCACCAGAACACTGAGTTTGATCCCTCGAGATGCCACTGCCATCCGTGGCCAATGTAGGTGGGATTGCCCTCCCTCTGCCCCATCATTCAGTGCGATGCTAGCCAACGAAGGTTGTCCACTGAAGTAGCAGTTAGTGTTCTCCTCCAAGTGCGCCAAGCTGTCCAGCAATGTTGCAACAGCAGCTGTCATAAAATATTCACGTGCCTGCCATCCTCCTAGCTTGGCGGGAAATGGCACTAAATCTAGGGAGAAACATGGACACAAAATCCCCCCATGACACAAAAGAGGAAGCTTGGATTGTAAGGATTGTAATGGATGGATGGATGGATGGATGGATGTAATGCTGCTTGCCACCAAACGTGACGAAGTAAGAAACCATCTTTTGTTTGAACTGAGCGGCTGGCACTTTATTTTTTTATCTAGAACTAAAGTGGTCAGTTAGCTAACAGGCTACAAGATAGCTAACAGCCTAAACAGCTCCATCATTAATATCACAGGCTTCAATTAAAGTACTTCCAATATGATTAACTTGAAAAGGGCAATATAAAACACTAAAGAATGCCAACTGACCTACTTACGTACGTTAAATGTCTGTATTTCAGTCAGAAAGAGTGTCAAACCCTGGCTGAATCCCAAATGGCTCTGTACTCCCTAAATGTCCCTAAGCATGATAGCTATGGAGGTTTAGATTAGGCCCATGATGCAATCCTATGTGGTCAGCAAAAGTATTTTAATCTATTAATGTTAACTCATTTCACAATGCACTGCACTACAGTCCCCAGCATGCACTGCAATGTAATCTGTGCTCTGAATCTCCTACCCCAACAACAGTCTGTGGCACAGCAATACCACCTCAATTCTACATAATTCTACACCAAACAACTACCAGCAGTTCAGCCAATATAAACACTAAACGTCAGCTCAGCAGCTCAGAAACTGAGCCCAAGACTCGATGAAGTTGCAGTAAAGAAAAGAAACAGGTAGGTTTGAAAGACTTACTTCTTGTGGACATTTACATTTTGAATATTTTAAGTATTCATGTAATATTTGAATGCTACTATAAGTGCTTATATTTTTTACTGCTGACATTTTTTGTATTTTGATAAACAATGGTCAGTTGCGTTTACAGCAAAAATGAAATAAAACATAGATGTTCTCTGGCCTACGGATTTGTTAAATGTTTTTTTAATAGGGCCCTTTTAGCGGTCAAGTTTTGTAAAAGTAGTAAGCCACTTGAGCATGCGTTACTGCGATTTTATCACGGGAAAGGACGTTTTAGGCACTCACTTTGCATCGTGCCTAAGAACACCCGTGATAAAATCACAGTAACACATGTCTGAAGTAGCTTACTGCTTTAACAACTAACTTATCTGAACCTTGTGCCAAAAGCTAAATACTTTTGCTTTAACAAGACATTGATGAATTCAAAACCAATCAGTCAACAGCTGTCATGGAAATAAGGGCAGCAGCTTGTGCTGGCTTTTTGCCTTCCATAGAGAAAAAAACATCCACTATAGAAGAAAAAGACAGATGACTATGTTTTTACAACTGAATAAAATTGAACGTCTATAGTTATTGTTCTTTTATTTTTCTAATTCCTCACGGCAACAGAATCTTCCACTCTTTTTAAGAGTTTCTGGCCAATAGCCACAACAGCACCATTGGTATATAAGTTATAAACTGGATCTAATCTTCACATTTGCAGGGCTGGAATTAAACAATAGCACATATTTTTAAAAGTTAGTATTAGCTGAGCAATCTTAGCAATTAAAACAGCATCAAATCATGTTTTTGTCTACTTTGTGCTATCTATGTGGTTTCTGTTTCTTTCCTAAGCACCTGTTTGGGGGCTGGGGGGAGGTGTACATTTTTGGTACTTTTACTAAGCTTAATGTAAAAACTAGTTTAGTAATTTTAATTAATTAAGCATAAACTTAAACTGAGTAAATATATAACTAGCCAATCCATCAAGTCACTATGATTGCTCCTATTGTTAAATGAGGCCTGCCAATGGCATGCTTTTGACATACTTGTGCAGTATGTCAAAACTTGTGCACTAGTCCTGCTTTTAAAAGCGACAAATCCATGCAAAAATGCAGCCTATAGTTGCATAAATGGCAGTAAAATAAGCATGTTCTGCACGTTCTATGCTTATGGCCCATAAACTGCACATTTAGGCTCATGTGCCAGTTTCATACAGAGCATATGGGCAGAACACATCTGATTTGCAACTGGGGCCCAGTATGACATAGCACTCTACACAAAGAAACGTTCTTCTGGAAGGCAGCAAATCAGATTGTTTACCTTATCTTCCAGAAATGCTTCCACAAGCACTTTCACAAGAATCAGTCTAAACACACCACAAGGCTCTAAAGCGCAGTGAGAGCAACACACTGTGAAAAATGATGGTCAAGAGTTTGTGGGTAAGTGAGGTTTTATAGCTAAAAAAAAATAAGATGGAATTCACACTGTTTTCACGGCCAGATGTGTGTGTGCGCCTGCGGGTACGTAGGAGAGGCCAGCCTGTGGAAGCCTGATGCACAGTGCAGCAGCACAGGCAGCCCAGACAGTGGCGGTAACATGCTGAGGCTCCATCAGTATTGGCAGGCTGTGGTTATGGCCTGATTGCAGGTAATTCAGATGCCAATCACAGCACACTCCCACAGAGGAACAGAACCGGAGGAGGACAGCACTCCATCTTCACCTCCACCATGTCAATTATGACAGGCCTTACTTAGAGCAGGTGCAAATTAGTTTCCGAGTGGGATCAAACTTTTAGCTATGAGGATACACTGATATTAACATGAGGGATCCAAAATGATGGGACAAAGGAACAGTTTTGTGGTCAGTGAGGGAGAACACATGCTGACTAAAAAGGTTGTCACTCTTCTCTGCAGCATGCCTGTACTTTTGCAGACATGCTTACAAAAACACGCAGGATTATGAAATACCAGCCATTATTGAATGAGATGGCTCAGAAAATATTATGACTATACCTATAATACATGTACATAGATTTGATATATTCAAACACCGATCAAGCATAACATGTCGTATTGGCTCCACTTACTGTATAGATGCACTTTGTAGTTCTACAATTACAGGCAGCAGTTCATCTGTTTCTCTGATACTTTGTTAGCCCCCTTTTACCCTGTTCTTCAGTGGTCAGGACCCCCATGGACCCTCACTGAGCAGATACTATTTGGGTGGTGCCTCATTCTCAGCACTGCAATAACACTGACGTGGTGTGTGGTGTGCTGGCTGGTCTGAGTGGATCAGACACAGCAGTGCTGCTGGAGTTTTAAACACTGTGTCCACTCACTGTCCACTCTATTAGACACTGCTTCCTTGTCAGTCCACCTTGTAGATGTAAAGTCAGAGATGACAGCTCATCTGCTGCTGCACAGTTTGCGCTGGTCATCCTCTAGTCCTTCATCAGTGGCCACAGGACGCTACACCACAGGACGCTGTTGGCTGAAGATTTTTGGTTGGTGGACTATTCTCAGTCCAGCAGTAACATTGAGGTGGTTAAAACAGAAAATGGGCATAGAAACAAGGATGGTCATAATGTTATGCCTGATCTGTGTATTTATACAAACAAGCATCTTGGGAGCAGCAATATATTAATACATAATAATAAATATGCTGAATTAATTATCTATGCATGATTATAATTATTAATTTATGACCAACTTAACTGCCTCTAACCTGTGAACTAAGAAGCGTTCTGTATGTTAATTTTCTTATGAATGTATCTTTGATGCTATGCAGTTATTCATCTGCAGCTATATGTATCATTCTGGACACATCTCATATTTCTTAAATGTTTACAGCCTCCAAATTATTTGAAAGCTGTGAAGCTGTGGAGGGTTAGATATATCAGAGCCACACTGTACATGCACAAAACATTAGTTTTATATTATTTCCATAAAATAGTGATGCCAAAGTACACATACACATAGACATTAGTATTTTGTTGGCAATTACGGATTTGAGACTTCAGCACTATTCAGACAAGGATACTGGCTAGGACCTGGCAAGCACATTCACCTTCCTTTTTAGAGACCAGTCTTGAGTTATTTTGACTATATTGCTCTTGTCTTGTTAACATGTCTTCTTCCCAGATTGGGTTTCTTTTACATGAGATTAAATTTTACTCTGATATCCCAGTATATCGCTCCACTCATGCTTATAGCTTGAAATGCCCCAGTAACATTTGCAGGACCAGCCTTATGTCATGATACTCCCACCTCCATACTTCACTGTGGATATAGTCCTTCTTTTTCCAAACATAACAAGCTGGAATTATTGCCATGGAGGTCTATTTTGTTTCAATGAACCACAAGTTTCTTCTGATTTGTCTTGTATGCAAATGTATGCAAATCTCTGTGCTTCTTTTTCAGCAAAGGAGTTTAGTGTAGGGTGTAGGAATGGAGATGATTGTGGAGCTGTTCTCTGTGTAAATGTTGTTCTTGCTGCTTTCAGGTTATGATGCAACTCTTCTTGGCTTCTGTCTTATCTTCCTTATCATTAATCTGAGAGTGCAAAAGATGTCATGTGTGTAAATCTAAAGTAGATATATACGCTGGAAGTATGTTATATAACAAAGGCAAAAGTGTCTAAAGAGTTGTTTTATCTTGCTGTATCTGTCTAAACCAAACCTCCAAAATGGTTTGAATTTCAGAAGAAGGAAGAAATGTCCTTAACTTTTAATGTATGTTAACATAAGCTTTTATTCCAAGTAGGTTTGGTCCATTTCTATTGGGCCATCATGGATATGAGGCCTACATGGACAGAGTCACTGAAACAGCATTACTGGAAGACTATATGCTTCACAAAGTCTGGAAATTTTAAGTTTCAGAACAAATGCAGACACAACAGTGAAGCCATGTGGTATGGATAGAATCCATACATGAACATATAGACACCATATTTGGAATGTCCTGGAAATGAAAAGAAAGGAAGCATGTCCAAGACTAATCATGTCAGCTTAATGCAAGAGTATAGGTGTTGAGAAGAATTGCAGGTTTGCACTATTGCTCTAGTTGAAAGCTAAGTGCTTGCTGTGGGGGTTTAGGGTTATTAGTTTCTTTGCTTTTAAAGGTGCTTCAGGCTGTGGTGCCAATAACTTAGAGGACAATTACAGTTGTAAGGGCAGTTATGGTATTCCATTAGACAACCTTTGCAGACACCCCATCACAGAAATGGAGAAAGAGGAGAGAGAGAGAGGGACAGGTAGAGAGGTAGAGAGAGAGTTAGAGAGAGAGAGAGAGAGAGTTAGAGAGAGAGAGAGAGAGAGAGAGAGAGAGAGAGAGAGAGAGAGAGAGGTATGGTATGAGTTAGACAGCAGAGGGGGACACTGGCATGTTACGGAGGTATAATGGGAAACACAGTGAAGCATAAAAAGTAGCCTAGACTGGTTCTAACCGCATGAAATCCTGGCTGTGGTAGGACATTAGGGAGTTTCTCCTACAGTAAAACACAATAACTGAGCTCATCTTGCATCCTGTAAAGTAGCAGCTCCTCTCATGTGATATGCAACATGCCAGAGCAAGCAAGACAGGGAACAATTCCTGCAATATCTAAGCATAAAAATAATCAAATGCTTGGGTAGCAAATCTCTACTGCTGCAAATCTACATGACTGTGCATTATTTCTTAAGGAAAAACTGACTAGAGGAGTGTTAGACACAGTCTAATAGTTTGTTTCTTTTGCTAAATATTTATTTTTATTATATATCATTATATATATTTACCTTATTATTATTATTATTATTATTATTATTATATCATGAGATTTTTTTTATCCAAGCAATTAAAAAAAATATACATTTTAAGCATCTCTACTGAACAATTCAGCTGAAAGTGGAGTGAGTGTAAATGTTACAACTCACCCCACAGGCATGGCCAACTGTAACAGGCTGAAGGGAGCGTTGATACATTTCACTACAACAATCAAGCAAATTTATACAAAGACAATTAATTCAATGTAATTCAAATGACTTTTATAACCTAAGTATATAATAAAACATGCATCAAAAATCAATATGATAGTGCAGAGAAGCTAGAATTTCATTTTAGGGGAGCTGAATTTCATTTTAGGGGGCCTGGTTACAGGTGGAGGGGGGAGCTGCTAAGCATTAATGTCCCAGAGACACGGCTATAGTGAGAATCACCAACTAGCCAACTTCACTGTAGCTACACCAAAACAAAATCACACACCCCATTGATTACAGTTTAAGGGCTAACATTACATACATTAACAACTGACAGCACATCACTGGCAAAGCCACAGCTGGCTTCTTATTTCAATTTTCTGGTCCACTTTAAATGGTACAGCATTTACAGACTAGGGCCTTAGAGCTTTCACACACACACACACACACACACACACACACACACACACACACACACAAACACACACACACACACACACACACACACACTTTCTAAACTGCTTAATGTGCTGGGTCATGGGAGGTGCTGGAGCTTATGCCAGCAGTCACTGGGCAGAAGGCAGAGGAGACAGACAGACCCTTAGAGCTTTCAGTCCCACTTATTTTTAAAAATATTTTTCAAAAGGTTATGGGATTTTTTGTTCTTTAAGATGTGAAAAAAGTTTTGTGAGGATTTCAAGTTGGAAGGCCTAGGCTCTGCCAAGCCCCTTTGTCCCTGGACCAGTGAAAAAAGAGAATGTGTCAAACACTGGCAATTTACTTTTGCACAGAAAATATTAGCATGCTAAAAAGTTAAATGTTTCATTGACATGACATCTTAACATCTAGAGTGCATATTCATTTTCATATTCTGTGAATAATTATTTTTATTAATTAAATTGTTCAAATGTTTCAAAACAGGCTGTTACAGGCACTAAGAGGATGGTTAAAACAATATACATATGAATTCTGTGTCAAACACACAACTCAGTAAAGTAAGTAATCAAAAAAAAAATCTTACAATAATACATATGATTAAAACTCTCCTTCATGAATATTCTCAACTCTCAACAATCTCACCCAAAAAAGGAAAATGCCAGGAACCCACCCCAGGTGCTAGTTAAAGCTTTACTGAAGGAAACTGAGGAGACTGAAGGATTAAAAATATATTACTTGAATCTCTATTGCAAGCTTCAAATATCAGTTCAGAAATTAGCACTAAGTTTGTGGTGGTTAAATGAGGAAAACCAATAATCAATGAAGAATGGGTTGAAAAATATAACTTTAGTGTGCCTTTTTTAATCTGTTTGACTGTATATAACTTTTGCAATATTACATACGTCTACAGTGTTTCTACAGTGTGAAGATTTCAATTTTTCAATATTACTCACAGCCATATGAGAGTGACAGATAACAGTTGTTCAGAAAGCAAAAAGAGTAGCGAGGTGATGCAGGTGTGTGTCTGTGCCAGTTGCTGTCACTGGGGGGAATGTTCAGAGTGACGTTTGACAGTAAGACTGCAACAAGATTGCTATTTACTGTATGGACTTAAAGGTAATGCCAAAGGGAGACAGGGTAGGTGGGTGGATATAGAGGGAGGGGGCGGGGTGAGTATGTGTGTGAGGGAGAGAGAGAGAGAGAGAGAGAGAGAGAGAGAGAGAGAGAGAGAGAGAGAGAGAGAGAGAGAGAGAGAGAGGCCCCCTCTAAATGTCAAACCTGATCCCTGCCCGCTTAACCTGACCACATGCTGCTGTGATGCTCATGCTCTCACCAGACGACAGTGTATTTATTATTCATGCTCATAACCACACATGCTCTTATGTCCTGGGCTCTAAAACAAGTCACAACATGTGGAGCCGGCGGGAAGCTCAGTGTCACATGCAGAGAGACACACATAGGGCTGCCACAAAGCTCTCAAACACTATGCCTACCAACACTCCAGCTCTTCCAAACGCGTTCAGAGACATAACTTCTCAAAGACCCTTTAATTTGATGACCAATTTTCACAATGTAAATAAAAGCTAAATTTAACATATACCTGAATGACAGTGTAAATGTACATACACTGCTTTTAATTTTATCCTCTGGCACACTGGCAGAACATGTAGACGATCTACAGTAGATTGACAGGAGCGAGCACCAATCTGTCCAAGTAAAAATCTTTTGACAAGATGTCAAACATTACTAAGGAAATGAACATGCTTATTGTCAATTTCACTCGAGTGTAGTGGGTAACACCTCTGCCTTCTACACAGTAAAACCCTCAAATGACAGCAAAGCATCTGCAGAAAGGAGTGGTGGTGCACCATTCTACTATGCACTATTGCTTGCACAAACATAATCTGCATGAAAGAATCCTCAGAAGCTTGAACTTGACTCAAAAGTCAATGTCTGAAATACACAAAACACCTAGATAAGCCAATAGACATTTTGGAAATCAGTTCTGTGTACTGATGAGAATAAAAGTCTTTGGCCACAATCACCAACAGAATGTTTACAGTAAAAAGAAGCAGCATTTAATGAATAGAGCACCTTTCCATCTGTTAAGCATTAAGCTTTGTGGTTGCGTGGCAGCCAGTGGCTCTCATATTAACTGAAGCAGTGCTCTGAGTAGAAATTAAAACTGCCCCAGATATGAACTAAATATTGTTTATTAAACAGTAAAAATGCATAAATGTTCAACTTCATATTCTGTAAAGTTAGAAGAACTATTAATTTTTTAAAATGTATATAAATAATTATTAAGATCCATGGAATCTGCAAGCTTGGTCAATTAGATTTTAGGAAATCAGACCGACTTTGTAAGGTTTCTCAGACATTGGGAATCCTCTAAGTACCTTCAGAACATTGCTGATGCCACATGGCATGCAGTAACAGACAGTGATCCAGACAGGTTTCTGAGACAGTGGCACCTTTCCTGCCTTCCATATCTTAACTTAGCAGGTGAGGCTTCAGGAACAAACCCATTAAATCAGCCTGACTTACCTCTAGCACTGCAGCCAGGCCATCAGGAGACAAGTATTGTAAGGCTGTAGCTGAGAGGTGTTGGGGAGCTTGAGGAGATTACTGGGTTTCACACTGCTGTGAGGCAACTTCATGGACCGCTGCAGAACATGGCCTTGCATTAGGATCAGTTCACCGGATATAGGACACTTTTACCTTCGGCTGCATCCGTCTTGAAAACCAATGTGGCCACCGTGCTGTAATATACACTACAGGTCAACAAGTAGTAGCCCTATTTATTGAACTCTGTTGACACTACAATTTGGGGCTGTATTCTGACACAATAGCCTGGATACTCACAGTACGATGGTGTGGAGACTACATTTTTCTCTCTTTGCAGCCCCTCTGAAATATGTAATCTGAATCTGAATGCACACAAATTTAAATCTTTCATTTCTGTGCAAGATGTGATACACTGATCTGTTCATGAAAATGTGGTGAGGACCCAGCAACAAAGAATGTCCTCTTAACATTCTATTTTGGTCCACTGAATAATGTTACTCACAGAGCGCTAAGAGGAACTGGTAACTTTATGAACTTTATAAGCAACTTGTGGGCACCTTTATTTATTTTGAAATAAATGCTTCAGTTACGATGTTAAGGACAAGTTTGATCGCCGGTGATTCATGGCTGGGAGAACAATTGGCCTTGCTCTCCAGGTGGGTAGAATGGGCCCTCCCTCTCCCGCCTCTTCCCTCGTCATTCAGCGCAGCTCAGCGCTAGTCATCACAGGCATTTGTTAGCTGATGTTACAGAACTGGTGGTTGCCGCTTTCCTCTGAGCAAGTTCAGTGGTCTAATAATGTTGTGTTAGTGCCAGTTTGAAAAGATGCGGCATTGCTTCACAGGTCTCGAAGGAAGCCTGTGATAACCTTCCTCCTCCTAGCACTGGTGGTATCATGTGACTGGGGGAATCCTACCTAGTGGGTGCAACTGAACACAACAAAATTGAGGAGAAAACTGGAGGAAACTGGAGGAAACTGTAAAAAACTGGAGAAAATGGGAGAAAACTGGAGAAAACTGGGGAAACCCCCCACCCCACCCCGCCCCTCCCTAAAAAAATGAATGTACTGATATCTAATGCATAATGTGTTCTTAATCCTGGGGGTTGTGACGTGGCCCACAGCAGGTTGCGAGAGCAGTGCTACCAGACATTTACCTTATCAGAGAGAATTATTTTGACGAGTGTATACAAGCTCTCCTGAATGGCTCCACTTACAGTCCACTAAAGATGCCTTGGCAAAGCATGTGTTATGAGCCCTAAAAAAGTCACACTGTGAAAAAGGTTAAGAACCTCTGTCCTAAAGCACACTGTAAATAAATAAAACTTCAAGTTAACCTTCTGCATTTTTCTTTCTCCGCTTAGTTTAGTCAGTTCCCCCAGCGTACATTTCTTAGTACAGCATGTAAGTTGTATCTACAAAGTATAGTTTACATTGCACTTACTCAAAATCCAGTGTATGCCACTTCCTCCTTATAAGCTAAGTGGCTTACAATTTTGCTAGATTTTAGAGTGAAACTCAGTTTCCAACAGAATCTGGCTGCAGACATGCACCCTCAGTCAGATGGACTCTCAGCTCCAGTGACATCACTGCATATGCACTCTCAAGCGGCCCAATGGTATGTTGACATTTGGCTGCTTGTGCTAACAAATCTGACACAATGTCTTATTTACATTTACTTTTATGGCATTTGGCTGATGCTCTTATCCAGAGCGACTTACAATTTGAATTTGATTTTACACAAGTAGGCAAAGGTAGTGTTAGGAATCTTGCCCAAGGACTCTCATTGGTGTAGTGTAGGGTGCTTACCCAGGTGGGGGATTGACCCCTAGTCTACAGTGTAGAAGGCAGAAGTGTTAACCACTACACTACACCAACCACACATAATCAGGGTAGGTTTTATTTTGTAAATGACCACCATATATAATAGCATCAATATCAGTGTGACAAAGCTAAAATCCATTCAGTGTAACACATGTAGCCCAACAGTACATGGTTCACCATTTTTGCTCATCAAACCAACAAAACACTGCGGTGGCAAAGCATGCACTGGCGTCACTAATAGGCTGGCAGTGCATGTCAGACTGAGAGGACATGTCTGCAGCCAGACTGTTCTTCTCAGCTTAGTTTTTGCCATATTTGCCACCGACAGGATAAAACTACTCCTCTCAGACTGCTGACTGCAGAGGGAGGAGGCATTGCCAGGATTCAAACTCATGACCTTATGTCTCCTAATGAAAAGGCAGTTAGTCACACCACTCTGAAGCTATGAAACTACAGAAAGTAACAATGAAAGCATCACAGGTCACATCGCTCTTAATTAATTCACCTTTTACTTTCTTTAAAGCTGCACTGTGTAAGTTTTTGTTCTGTTAAAATTGAGAGCAGCAGCACTACTGAATATGGAGTGCATGCGCTGCTGCTGAGCCACGAAATAACGCCTGAAATAATAATTTAAGTCAGAGGCACTGGGTTGGATTTCATGGGAGCTGTTCGGACCATGTCATACATGTTATTACCACACACATACAGGTGTGGGGGCGCGCGGCACAGTGGCGTGGTGGGTAGCGCTGTCGCCTCACAGCAAGGAGGGCCTGGGTTCGATTCCCCGGCCGGGTGACCGGGGTCCTCTCTGTGTGGAGTTTGCATGTTCTCCCTGTGTCTGCGTGGGTTTCCTCCGGGTTCCCCGGTTTCCTCCCACAGTCCAAAGACATGCAGTCAGGCCAATTGGTCATGCTAAATTACCCCTGGGTGTGAGTGTGTGAGTGACTGTCTGTGTCTGTGTGTCTGCCCTGCGATGGACTGGCGACCTGTCCAGGGTGTATCCTGCCTTCCGCCCGAAGACTGCTGGGATAGGCTCCAGCTCCCCCCCGCGACCCTGACGGAGAAGTGGCTTAGAAAATGGATGGATGGATGGATGGAATATCGGGGGTAAGGGTAATCCTGTTAAGAGATTTAAGGTCTTTACATACTTGCAATGTTTAAACTCTGATTTAGTATTTTTACAGGAGACTCATCTTTGCATTAAAGATCATCGTAGGTTACATTGCCTGTGGGTAAGTCAGGTCTTCCACTCAAACTTTAATACAAAAGCTAGAGGAGTCGCCATTTTAATAAACAAAAAAGTTCAGTTCTTATCCACGGATGTTATCACTGATAAGAATGGCAGAAACCTCATAGTTGCTGGTAAAAAAAAAAAGGTTTTGTTGCTAAATGTATATGCTAACAGATTGTTGAGTAACATCCCCTTTTTGAATACTCACCTGCTGATCCGTGGAGGGGATTTTAATTGTGTTTCTGAACCAATCTTGGACCGGTCTAATCCTCGTAATCTGACTCAATCTGCCATGTCCAACATATTTTCTGATTATGAAACGGTCTTGTTGATCTGTGGAGAGTTCGTAACCCCTCTGTCAAAAAATGTTTTCTTTTCCCAGGTGCACTACTCATATTCTAGGATTGATTATTTTTATTGACAGTACGCTTAATTTTTGTGTTAATTCTTCAGACTATTTATTGTAATTTCTGACCACTCACCTTTATTACTAGATATTCTATTTTCTACCCATAAATGTAGCCCACTACTCTGGAAGTTTAACTCTCTTCTTTTGGCAGACAAGGAATTTTGTGAACTCATTTCAAGCTCCACTGATGAGTTCTTGTCTTTCAATCAAAATGACCCCTCTTCATAGTCATTGCTTTGGGAGACACCTAAATGTTACCTGAGAGGTCAAATTATTTCTTACTCTGCTCTTTCTAATAAAATGATTAAAACTTGGCTTAATGAACTTTCATCTGCGATTAGTAACTTTGATATGCATTGAACCCCTCTCTGGAACTGCTTAAGCAGCGTTTTGATTTGCAAGCAGAATTCGATCTCACTTCAACTAAAGAGGCAGAGCGCTTATTACTACGCAGCCGTGGCTCATATTATGAAAATGGTGACAAGGCAAGTCGTTTACTGGCACATCAATTATGATGTGGCCACTTCCCATTTGATAGCTAGTATTAAAAACATTCATATTATTACTACAGATCCTTTGGAAATTAATGCTACTTTTAAATAATTTTAATATTGCAGCTTGTCATCTTCAACAGTCAGATTTACCTTTTCAGTTTAGTTCATCAGGGTTTAATTACCTAGGTATCAACGCGGATCGTTCTTTATCTAGCCTTGCATCTGCTAATTTCACTCCCCTTATCTCAAAGATTACTTCTGATATTCAAAGATGAGGTATAATCTTCCCCTTTCATTAACTGGCAAGATCAACATTTTTAAAATGAATATTTTACCACCATTTCTATTTTTATTCCAGTCAATACCTCTTTTTCTGCCAATACGTTTTTTTGACTCACTGGATAAGATAATTTGCTTTTATTTAGGATGGAATCACCTAGGGTGTGTAAAACTTTACTGCAGAGGAGCAGACTTGCGGACTTGCATTACCTAATTTTCTAAATTACTATTGGGCCGCTCACATCCATAAACTTTGTTACTGGTTAAAATCTCCTGGATCCTCTTGGTGTAAATTAGAACTATCATCCTGTAGGGGATCTTCTATATCTGCTCTACGTCTTTACCTACAGTACCCTCTCTACATACTGATAATCAAGTGGTTCTTAATACGCTCAAGATCTGGTATCAGTTTAGATGGCACTTTAAATTTGTAGCTCCGTCTTCTTTGGGTCCTTTACATAACAACCATTCATTTCTTCCATCACTTGTGGACTCTACATTTTCAGTGTGTTATTACAAGGGTATTACACAAATCAAATATTTATATATAGATGGTATCTTTGATAGTTTTGCCAATTAGTCATCTCTATATGGCCTCCCTGTTACTCATTTGTTTCGCTATTTTAAATTTTGCAATTTTGTGGCTAAGTGTTTCCCTAACTTCCCCTCTACCTCTAGAACAGCAGTGGGAAACCATGCTTTCATTTGTTCCCCATCACAGAGGAATTATTTCAAAGCTGTATGACATTATCTTGGCTTTTAGCAACCACTCAACTGCTAAACTTAAGTGCATATAGGAGAGAGAATTGGGAATACAAATTCATGCAGAGTCCTGGGAACAGACCATAGAAAGGATACGATCTATCATCTAATGTGCTTGTTTTGGACTTATCCAATTTAAGGTCTTATACAGGGTGCATTTCTGTAAGTCTAAACTATCTGAACTGTATCCAGAAGTGGAAGACAAATGTGATAAATGCCATGGCTCTCCTTGTCACCTTAGTCAGATGTTTTTTTCTTTGTCCTGATCTGAAAGTCTTCTGGGAGGGTTATTTTACTACTATGTCCACTGTTCTTGGGGTGAATCTCCAACCTTGCCCTCTGATCACTATATTTGGGATTCCTGACCCCTCACTAGCACTTAACTTTACACTTTACACAAAAGGATAATATAGCCTTTACATCCTTACTAGTAAGACACACCTTTTTACTGCATTTGAAGTCTGTTAAATATCCTTCTATCTCCCAGTGGCTGAAGGACGTCATGTTTTTTTTAAAACTTAAGAAAATTAAATATAAGTTGAGAGGATGTACGGTCAAAACTTTCCACAAATGGCATCATTTTATTTCCTAATTCACTAATATATAGATATTACCTGATTGACTGTGTGCTTGTTTTTGTGGTACCTTTTATTTTGTATGAATAACTAGCAATATGTGTGTTGGCCGTGATGAGCTGGAGGGGGGTGGCTATTGTTTATTCAATTCAATTCAAGTTTATTTATATAGCGCTTTTTACAACAAGGTTGTCACAAAGCAGCTTTACAGAAAAACAGGTCCACGCCTCTTATGAGCATCACCACAGTGAAGCCAATTTTGTGGTGACTACAGTGGTAAGGAAAAACTCCCTTTAAGAGGAAGAAACCTTAGAAGGGACCAAGGCTCAGTCCGAGGAACCCAACCCCCGTGGGTCGACCCGCACAGAAGAAACAGAACAGAAACAAGAACAACAGTACAAAGAGAGTGCAAAAAGATGGCTGGAACGCTGGAACCACGAATGGGGCACCTCCAGACAGGCCAACGGGGCATCTCGACACATGTGAGAGAGATAGAGAGAGAGAACGGAGTGGGAGGGAAGAAAGATAGGTTAGAAGGGTTGTGTTAATCTCTGTTGAGCGGGACAGGGCCGATTCCAGAGTGCTGCAAACACGAATCGGCACCTCCAGACAGGCCAACCGAACATCTCGACGCATGCGAGAGAGACAGAGAGAGAGAACAGAGTGGGAGGGAAGAAAAAGAGGTTAGAATGGTTTTATACTATGCTGAAGAGCGGGGCACGCCTGTGAAAAAGCACAGGGACCCTGGATGGACACCTCCAGACAGCAGCTCAGGACATGAGGGGAAAAAGAGAGAGTTTAATATATGGTACTCTGTAATTAATTTAATTATTTTACCATACATTCTTATCATAGTGGTTTTTATTTATTTATTTATTTTATTTTGTTTGGGTAGTTTTGTTTTTATGTGTGTATGTGACTGTGTACATATACATATATGTTTCAAGAAAGGGAAAAAAAATGGAAACTAGTGAATTGTATTTTTGTGATTGGAAGTATTGTATTGTATTTTTCCAATAAAAAAAACAAGTCAAAAAAGGGATGCACAAATTAAAAATCTGAAGTTGGAGTTTTGGGATTTAACCTGAAGGGAGGCAGATAGCAGCCTAAAAAACACAAAGTCAAGATAAGAATAAAATTTTATCATGCAAATGTTTTTAATTAAGCAGCAGGACAACACTCCTGGACTGCCGTGACCATGTCAGAATCAATGTCCATTATACCATCTGTTGGACCCTACAAATGATCCTTATACCCTTTAAAGCCATTGTGAGAACATCTTAAGGACATTTTGCTAGTTGAAAATTAGCCACCAGCAGCATGTTCAATGAAAAAAACATTATTCTTCAAGTGCAACGTATGGCAACTTCTAATCTACGCCTGGAGCGAACACCTTCATGGTCTATTAAACTTCCTACAATAGCCAAATATTATTGCTGATTAGCCAGGCAATTAGGTCTGAACATGGCACGGACAAAGACTGACACTGCTGTAAAGGACACATACACAGATCATCTGAATTGATTGGGTTATGATACAAACAGTAATTTAATGTCAACAACATGAAAACGGACACTGCTCATATTGATCTGCAGTCAGCGGGCTAAACTAGGGTTCAAACCACAAGCATCTGCAGTGGAGCTCGCTTGGCAGAAAGAATCCAATACTGTAGAGCGCAGTGCTAAGCAATAGACAGAAACAGACAGGAGGGAAGTAAGAACAGCTTAGCATATAACTGCTGAAGGCACAATGAATAGTTTCACACATTTAATACATTATATAATTTGAGAAAAAGAGTCTAGGGGAGGTTTTCCCAGGTTTGATATTGAAAGGCATTTTATTAGTCTCTTTGAATCCACAAGGGGCATTTTCAATGCACAGGAAAAAAGAGGAGGCTTCTCTCCACACATCTTTAAAAGAAGAAGTGGGGAAAAAAGCATAAAAGGGACAGAAGGGATAAAAGGTGAGTGAAGGGAAAAAAGAGACAAAAAAACAACCTGATCTAAAGCAGAGAAAAAAAATCCCCAGGGAAGAGAGAGAAAGAGAAGGTCAATTTCTCCTTTGCTCTGAATTTGCTTGACTTCACATTATTGTCTCTTGAGCATTTTTTCAGTAAAAGGATGGATCTGCTGATGTGTCAAGACACATCTATACCTCTCCATACCTCTCCAAGATACCAGTCTGATCTCATCTTCTCCTTGGCACCCTGAGGGCAACTGATTCATCCTAGTATGATGTGGAATCTAGGGGCCCAAGCATTTTCATGTCTTTTCTGATTTGAGGGTCATCAAGTAGGATTCATGACATTCATCTATCCATCTTCTAAGCTGCTTACCCTTCTGGGTCACATGGGGTGCTGGAGCCTATCCCAGAGTTCATCGAGCGGAAGACAGGAAACACCCTTGACAGGCCGGCAGTCCATTACAGGGCCTGTTTGTTCAATGTTGAAATCCTAGCAAGGTACATGCATGTTTTAGTAACAAGATTAATCAATTCGTGGTAATGTAAAACTTAGAGTCTGACCTTGTTTCATTACATCATCAAAGAATTTGAAACACTGCATCCCCAAAGGCATTCACTTCAAAATACTTCATAAAGACTGCTGTCTGGCCTTTTTGGGTAGAACCTGGAAGAAAACTGAAGGACTCTGATTATGACTGGTGAATCCTCGGGCCTCTTTTTTCTATTTCAGAAATTAGCCAATGATATTTTGGCTTCTAGGTTTGAGTAAATGCAGCACATATTGTATAAACCTGCAGGCAGTGACACTAGGAATAACAAAAGCATGGTATAATTTCATATGAATTATCCATAACATTTCATAGGAGCATTATAATACCCTTGAAATGCTCTTATTAAGCCCCATCAAGCTAACAGTAGCTAATAATAATAACCTACTTTACTACTTTATTAAGCAGTAACTAGACAACCAGGGCACTGTTTTCTATATTACACATTTTTGCACATCACTTATTGATATGAAGACATCCAACTGGTACTTTGCTAGCAGACTGAAGAGCTGCAATCCAACAAGTCATGTACTGACCAGAAATTGTTAATAAGAAGTTAGTTCACGCAGAGCCCGCATCTCATCTGCTCACTTTTAATGGAGAGGTTTTTGCCGTCCTGTGCAGAGCAACGCAGCGCGATGCCGCCAGAAGCAGATTTCACTACACATTCTGGTCTAAGTAGTGAGTAGTGAAGCGACAACATGGCTTGTTAAAAATGAGAGTCAAAGAGAAAAGTCAATGGGTGTTTAAAAAGGAATGAAGAGAGAACTGTGCACTTTTCTCCTCGTTTCAAGTTCAAACTGATGTGTCTCATCTGTGCAGAGTCGGCGGTGCTTGTCAAAGGTGGAAACATTAAGTACCACTGTGAAACAAAACCATTTCAAATGATCATACTCACAAAATATAGTACTAAAGACTAATAAAATAAACCCAAGGCTCAACAGGAAATCTCTACCAGAGTGCTCGTCCATCCATTACTGCGCAAGATGCTTAATAATGCTTATTAAAAATGGCTTAAATTAAGTTTGATTTTACTACTGTTTTAGACCTTTATTTAAAAAAAAACCAATTAAAATGCTCATTAAACTATATGAGTACGTTCAAAATGAACCGAAGATATACATTCAATGTGTTTTAGTTGATTAGTTATTATTAATAGTTAAGGATTGTTGCCATTCACTCATGTTAGTTTGTTTATCTGGACCTTTGCAAGCAAGAACGTTGATCCAACTAGACCTCACCCCGGGACAGAGGGTCAGTTTGCATTTACTTACAGCTAACTGGTGATTCATTACAGAGGTACTGATATAAATCACAAATAAATAAGCACATTATAGACCTAATGCTTAAGTGAGGGTTGTGCACAAGATAATGATGTATAATACATAAATAAAACTGCACTGGAAAAAGCCTTATTCATCCTAGTTACTGCTTAATAAAGTAGTACTGAACAGCCATTTCATTTGCAGTGAAAGGTTTGATAAAACTTCATAACAGCATTACAACAGCATTACAATGCGGGCTTACTGCGTTATTTTCCACTGGGAGAGTAATTCTGTCAAGCATACAGATTCTAAGCTTTCAATTGATGGGACATTTGTGGTTGGAAGTTGATAACTTATTTTACAGAGTAATCATAAGTGGATAATGATTTGGCAATGTTATTGTAACAACTTTTTTTTTTTTTAAATCACACAGATTTTCTAGTGGTTATGAAATAGTAAGTTAGTAAGTTTAATGTTAATAAGTTTGTAATAAAATTGTAAAACATTGACAAGAAGCATATGCTAATTTTATAGTTATTACCAAATACTAAGTTAAGATAAAGTAAGACCAACATATTGTGGATGTGGTGTTTTCCCCATTGCTGAACTAATTTTAAAGGCTTTTGCCAGATCTGTGCTTCATAATAGAGTTATTGTAATAGACTTATTTTATTCACAGGTAACACCAATGGAACATGTCATATTGTATTTTCCAGCCCTGATTATGTTTGACCTCAGTAGTAAGTTTGAAGTAGTAAGTTTGTATTTTACAGCTCCAGTATCATTTAGATTCACTGTAGTTGTAGCGTGTAACTGTGTCTGTACATCACAATACAGATGACCATTTAAAAACAACAGAAATGAAGCAAAGTAGAATGGAGTGAATTCGCATTTTAGCGTACTGATACCACATTTCAGCAAAACTACTACTACTGTTTTTTGAGTATAACACAAACTGTAAACTCCATAGTGATGTAAAAGAACCGAGGTGAAATGTTGAAATGATTAAGCAGATATTCTGTAAGAGCTGGACACCATATCCCTATAAATGCACTTTAAAAAGACAGACTAACTGTAATACAAGGTAAATTATTCTATTCTACTATATATTATCAACTGGAAAATAATGAAACATTTGTGGAGAAATTGGTTACCATTATTTTTCAATTTTATCCACAATTCTTTATCTGCTAATTACATTTAAATTTAATTGCTAACATATTATTTCTTAACAACTGCACGATCTGCATGTAATTTTTAGTTTAATACATCTTGTTACCATTTTATTACTAACTTGTTACTGCTACAATGCTTATTTATTAACAACTAGAACATTTCAAGATCAGTACTTCTATTTTAATTATTATATTACTGCCATTACCATATTATTAGTGATCTGTGAAGTAAAATTACTTTTTTTGTTTAAATCTGATTAAAATGCTTTTTTTTGTGGGGAATACAATATTCTTTGTACATAGAAAGTGCAGACTTGAACCTGATGATGAAGAATGCAAGTTTGTTAACCATTCAGATTTCTCAGAACTATATAATTGCGTATTTATATAAGATTTACAGCAGAGTGACAGTAGCAACTCTCAATAACTAAGAGTTAAATAAGCTGCTCCTCAGATGTAAAGTTTGCACTGAATTTATTAATGATATCCTTCACCTGCTGAAATGTAGTCAAATGCAGGAAGACTGCAGAAAAGAGTGAGTGTAACATTCACCTCAGTGTCCGTCAATTTAGTTTTTATTTTCTTTTACATTCTTAAACTTTGTAAACAAATGCATGGATATGAACTACGCTGCCACACACTTGTGAGAATTACTGAGCAGAATACTAATGTCTGTTTGTTTATTCGTGTATTAAAATGGATGGTCTAGATGACGCATCGAGAAACACTTTCTCTTGGTATCAGATTTGAAAGATGGGGGGATTTTAATGACGTCTCTTGGTCTGAAAGTGGTAGATCCTGAAGGCTGAATGATGGAAGAACAGCGGTTCACCGATTCTGATATAGTCCAGACTGGACAGGGTAAAACTGATGGATTTAAGGCTGTTACAATACAATATCAAAGGGCTTGATTGATTTACTGAGAGACATGATCAATAGTGGAGTCAGAGGAGACATTCTCATGCCTCCAATCAACAGGCCAGACTTCCCGCCGTAACCAAGCAACAGCACATCAAAGCCTCTGAGCGGAGGAACGCAGGCTGCATCATCAGACCTGGTTGTTCGGGGCGATGGAAGAGGGGGTGTGTTTGTGTTTTTGAAATGTCATTAGATGACCTGAGATTTGCTCCTTTCTGTCTCTCTGTTACACTCATGGTGAAACTGTCATGATGACAGATCGGTGAGTAGATAAGAAGGAGGACAAAAGGGACACAGATGCGTTGATCTTTTACAGGTTAGTTTATTTGATGAACACTCATCTAACAATCACTGACAAGAAGCATTCTTGCACTGACAGCAGCGAAGCTTTAGGTTTCATCTATAAAATGATTCTATGCAGCAACATTCAGTATTAACATCAGTAAGAGTTAATGAGTAATGTGGTGTGGTCTGAGCGGCCTGACGCAACATGTAGATATTTACTATATAACAGAGCATGCGCATATCATCACTGTCCAATAAAACAAGTATCTCCTAAAGAATAAACTGTACAGGAGAGGGCAACTGTTTTTTTTTTTTTTTACTTTAACTAATTTCAACAAATTATGGCACAATTATGTCCCTTGATTTAAGGTACTGAGGTGTACCTCTGAGTGCACCACCCCAGCGACAGTTTCATACCTTTATTTCTTAGAGTGTGCACGATCGCTTCATGATGAATGAAGTCACAGAAATAATCCAAAATAACTTGTAAATAATCTTGCTGTACATATGTACACTACAATGCAAAAATCAGAGACCACCTCACATTTATTTACCATCTAAATATATCACATTTTTCAGTATTTAGTGTCCACTCTGGCTCTGTGGCTCTCTTTAGCTTTCATTCTTTGCTCTCAGTTTTTCAAAGAATTCTGCAAGGATATTTCTCCACACCTCCAAAGTTCTTAACATTTTGTTTACATTTTTTGCTGTTACAATCCAAGGAATCCCCCAACACACTCAGCAATATTGAGGTCTGGACTCTGGAGTTTAAGTACTTTTTCGGATGGTGACAGTTTGGGTGGCGTATGAGGTCTTGCATGGCTGCTAGTCCCATTTACCCTTAATGAGTTCAGTTTGGTATATCTTTATACATACAGATCTTATAACGAATCTCCACAGAATTGAATAATGTGTACTTAGTGCCATTTTGAGTGGAAATTAAATAAATGAAGAGTGGTCACTGATTTTGCACAGTACTGTACATTAAAGTTCAGAATGTTTTTTCCTTCTCCTAAAAATGTTCGATTTTTTTCCAATACTGAAGAGTTACTGCATAACTTGGGGGCAGTCGTGGGCTGGAGGTTAGGGAGCTGGCCCTGTGACCGGAAGGCTGCCATTTCGATCTCCAGGCCGACAGTCCATGACTGAGGTGTCCTTGAGCAAGACACCTAACACCTAACCCCCAACTGCTCCCCAGGCTCCGTGGATAGGGCTGCCCACCGCTCCGGGCAAGTGTGCTCACTGCCCCCTAGTGTGTGTGTGTTCACTAGTGCGTATGTGGTGTTTCACTTCACGGATGGGTTAAATGCAGAGGTGGAATTTCCCCGGTTGTGGGATCAAAAAAGTATCACTTATTGTTCAGAAATGTTTTTATGATCTTGTTGTCCAGAAATAGAAAACTGTCCCAAAACCTTGTCCAATATATGGCGGACACACCCTGAAGTCTGACGTTGGTTGGCAGGAAGGTCTTCCAGCATGGCTCTTTGCTGCATAGTGGTTGAGTTAGTCAGGAGCTACAGACGCTTCAGTGGTTGTGACTAAGCTACATAACAACAGAAAGGGAGCTCTGTATTCATGCCTTGGCACAGAGCAGTGTTCTGTTTCCTGCTGGACTAATCCTTTATTTAGGCACTGACATAACGTTATTTTTCTCTAACGTTCATACATTTAGAACATTAAGCAAATCAATTAGAAATCAAGTCAGCGAGCCTGTCTGCTGTCTCTATGTGACTGAATCCATCAGATAAAATGTGTGCTAATAAAATACCCCCTTTCATGAAGATTTATTATGAAACCAGTGAGTGTGAAAGAATGTCTGGCCTTTGACTCTAGTGCTCTATTTGAGTTGCAGCGTGGCACTGGCCTGCCGAGATTAGAGTGGACAGACAGAGGAAGAGCCCCACATGGGGTAGCAAAGGGAGGGAGAGAGGGGAGCAGCAGGGAGGAGAGGAGCGGGCTCAGATGGTCCCCCACTCCTTTCCAAAAGGGATGCTGGCACACAAGCGTAACCCCAGAGAGTGGGTCGTGGCCATGACATGGGCTTTTCTCACTCATAATGAACTAAGCCTATTTTAAAAGAGGATGGAGTGATTATCCGGGGGAGGGGGTAGGCAGAGACGGGGGGGGGGGGGGGGGGGGGGGGGGTGTTCTGAGAGAAGCCATGGCCGACTGTGTGAGGGGATCAGTAGGATCAAAAGCTGTAGGATGTGGGCCACCCCTCAGACCCAAGTAATGAATACTGATCATACTGTTAATCTCCACAGCAACTACAGCCTGTTTAATCTGATTAATACTATACATTGCTGAAAATAATAAACCGCTTATTTGGATGACTTTCTTTGACTGATATAGAAACTAGCCTTATTAAGACATCAAGGGCAATGCATATTCCTCTAAAGAATGGGACGCCTCATCAGACCTATTCATACTTTTCTTTATTCTTAATTTTTATCCTATAAAATTCTGAGCCTGCTGCTTTGCCTATTCTGTATTGTGTGTCATTGGACCTTGAGTTATCACCTTTATCCACTGTGATTCAATACAGTAATGAGAACATAAACAAAGACAATGATCACAGACACTGAGCAAACCAATCATAATAATAACAGAGAGACATTAAGAATCTGAAAATATCCATGACACTGTTCATGTTGAAGAAGGATTCAATAAAAAAAAAAAAACATTAAAACAATATGTGTTTTCTATCAAACCACTCATTTAATTTATCAAGGTATTAATATGAAAGTAATATTGGTCTTCAAGGCCAATTAACAATAAACAGACTGATAGAGCCTACATGCCTTTGACTTATTCATACCTTTTATTCCTTTAGTCATGGCTTTTTCCCCTCAGGCTTCCTTAGTGAAATTCAATACCTATTGTGTTGAAATTTCCAACACTGTACAGTCAGCACATCTCTCTGCAGTGCTACATGCAACATCAGGGCTACGCATGATCAGGTTATGACGAAAACTATATAAAACCAGTTCACATTCCTTAACTCAACAAAGCACTGGCACTATGGAAGATGGCCTTTGGTTGGCACTTGTTCATTCTTGGTCATGACCTCCCACATGTTAGGACAGCCAAAGGATCAACCAATGAAAGCTTATGATAACCACACACTTGTCCAACGTGTTTAGAGTGTAGGACAAGAGGGCAATCATTCTAATGTTACAATTTTGGGACGCTGCCCTCTACTGACCCAGAAATGTACACTGTGCCAACCAGCCCCTGCTCTCCCCTGTATTTCATTTCCTTTTCATTCTGTCTCTACTGTGCATCATTTTAGTGCTTTCTGCCACATACAATAGAATCTGTTATACAGATCCAGTCGAGATGAAATCCATACTAACTAGACTGTCTTTGAATTTTGATAATTTCCTGTCAAACTTGATACAAGATTTGAATGGATGTAAATTAACAGGCAAAGTCCTTATAGGAAAGCTTGCCCACTCTGAAGTAGTCTTAGCAATGCAACACCCCCAGGCAGTTATTTTCAGTCCTACCTGCTTGAATGGGAACTGTTCATCTGTCTAATGTGAGGTCACTGTATGACTGTGCCACCATTTTAATGACTGGGAGAATTTAAAAAAAAAACACAGGGACAGACTTTGAACTAAAAACAACTATATACAAGTTTTTAAGCATTACATTTAGATGTTTGGCAGATGCTCTTATCAGTAGATGAGTGTGGTGTGAGGAGTTATGCAAAAGTATTTTTATGGGCAGATCAGTATTCATGCCTGAACACTGCAAAAACTCTGGGCTCCCATGCGATGGGTGTGTCCACTGCGATGAAGACTTTTGCTAATCAAGGCCACTTTTTTGCTTTTTGAACAGATCGCTATTTTATCTGTACTAGTATTTACTTTCATTTCAATTCTCCACCATCATTTTCATTGAGGTGCAGCAGGAAACTATCATTAATATGGTCACTGTGTGGAAAGAGTCACACCACTGAAACAGATGAAGAAAAAAATAAATGAAACTCACACCTTGGCTAATGTTTCAAAAACTTGCAAAAACTAAAAATAAATGTAAAAAGGAGGCACAGCCATAAATATTTTGCATGACATTCCAGCTATTATGCATGTTCACGCACATCTTCACAGTAAGGGTTTTATTCCTGTCTATACCTCAACCAACAAGAAGTCAGATTATAGGGTGGAACTCTGCAATGCAGCCACTATGCGATAACAGCTATTCAATTCAGATTGCAATTACATGAACCGTCACCTTCTTTACAATGTCTCTGCAAACAAAAACAGCTTTATCTATATACAAAACTTTCATACATAAACATGCAGCTCCAAGTGTTTAATAATATATTAAATAAAACAGTGAAACAGTGTCCACAAAACAGTGACCAGATAATAATTGGATGAAATGAAATGAACACATCTATTCAATAAAACAGGCATGTTCACAGATACTTAGGCACTCCTGATGAAATATTTCTTTGATATTAAATGCTATTTGCAGGGCTTTCTTGTACACATCAGTAACAAAGCCATTCTAGTTACTTTGGAATAACAATAACAACAACAACATTTCCTTTCAGAGTTCAACAAAACAACCACAGCTCTAAAACATATTTCCTCAGAATACCAACACTGCTTCTTGCAGCTAGAGTTCTGGCAATTTGAAATTCATCTGATGAAGAATTCAAGGATCACCTTTAGCTCTCTCCTTCAGCTTCATAGCAAATGAAGTGACAGGGTCATCACTTTGTAGTTTCACAATCACAGGGAGTGCTTTAGAAAAGTAGCTTGGAACACACTTTCCTCACATGCTTCTGCTACTGTGTTCACTTTCTTCAGCAAAAGCAGGCTTGCTGTTGCTGTCTCACTATGCATTTAGATTACAAAGACAAAAGCTACAGAAGTGACTGAAGTCAGTCATTTTCTATTGAAGTCATTCATTCATTCTCTGTGGAAGTCCTCCACTCAAAATGATAAAGCGGTATGGCATGGGGTGAGAAATCGAGTTGGGAATCACTCAACTTCATGCAAATCAGCTCCGGTTCAGAGATGTGACAATGCACACAATCCAATCTAGGGAACTTTTCTGAAAGACTGTCATGGTTTGTTCTGTTGTCCCTTCCCGTCCCTGCAACTTATTGTCCCTATGTGCTCTTGGTTGTTGTATTCGGCTTTGTATACTTGGGTTTTGTTCTTATGCCTAAAAACACCTTTTGTTCTTCCCACCTATGCTTTACTTTCTTTTTTGTTTTCTTTAGCAGTTCTGAATTCTTGCCACTTTTCAGCCAACACGCCTACAACTGACAAACACACAAAGACAATGGGGACATTTGAATGAGAAAACGTGAAGCACTGGTACATGCAGTCTACAGTTTGGTGCCAGTGTGATAACTGAAGGCCACTAATGACCAGAGCTGTATGTTCTATTTTATGTGAAACCGAAGAGGTGACAGGAACAATAGTAGTGACAGCACCTTCCACAGTATACCAGTATACCACAGTACAGCCATGCCCAGCATAACGCATCACCTGCCACAATGAATGTGTCCAGTCTAGGGTTTGAACCATACAGAGTAGAGGGGTACAAACATACTCTATTGTGTGCTGAACGGATACATTATGGCTGCCTGATTTTTTAACACCTCAGTGTCACTGTTGGATTGAGAATAGTCCACCAACCAAAAATATCCAGCCAAAAGCATCCTGTGGGCATTGTTCTGTGATCATTGTTGAAGGACTAGAGGATGACTAAAACAAACTGCAGCAACAGATGAGCTACAGTCTCCGACTTCACATTTACAAGGTGACCAACAAGGTTGGTGTGTCTTACAGTCTAACAGAGGACAATGAGTGGACACTGAGTGGACAAGTGTGCTGAGATAAATCTCAAAGTTGTAAAACAAAATGAAAAAATAACATTAAAAAACAGAGACAGAATGTGTTGTTTTACTTGTGGTCCCACACCCCCCGGCTTGTGCTAAAAAAGAATTAACACTGAGTGCCACAGGGAGGCCGTTGCTTTCGGATACCATGGAGATGGTTGCCACGCTGCCCGAGCCAAGCAGTGAGATCACTTGCTCACTTCCTGTACACTGCTCTCCCTCCCAAAAGAGCAGCAGAGAGAGGGGAGAAAGGAGGTTTATTAATACACATTTTGGGGGGCACTCTTAGGCTAATGGTCTTCTTGGCATTGGCACAGCTTGGCATGGCATGTAGGAAATTCAGAAAAGTGCTGCTTGCTCTTGACAAGCTCTGAATGCCAGCATAATAGATGCCTTATGAAAAGGAAAAAAAAAAAAAAATACATAACTTGGCAAAACTGTATTCTCCCTTGACAAATATTTGGTGGCGACGGTACATTGTAACTTTGTACTAGTCAGAATAATAATGAAATATTCAGTAGCTGTTTTTAGTACACAATGCAGAGATATTCACAGTGAGGAATCTGGGATAATAGAAAGGCATGGTGCAAAAACTGCATATATATATATATAGTACTTATATTTTAAATACATCATGCACACCAGTCAGTAAGGCATAGAACATCTTTGTTGCTATATGAAAATGAGACGTTTGTATTTAAAAGCACATTCTTCAGTGAAAAAGGAAAGACAATTTCCTTTCAGATGTACGAGTGGAACCTTCTTTTGGTAATTACTTTCAATTTTCTAAGACATATTGACCTTTCTTAGACTTATTTTGGGACTGTACCAGACAAATCACTAAAATTAATTTCCTCAAGAGAGTACAAGGCCGGAGTCGATGCATCCATCTAAAGAAAGAGATATTATGCACTACCCATCAATAATAGCTAGCATGACACATCATGTCATGACATTCAGTAGAATTGCAGAAACCCAAAATAAAAAATACTTAATAAAATTGTTACATTAAAGTACACTACTTTACTAGAATGGCCCAATAAAGTGTAATTCCAGCCTAAAACTAGTGTCTTATGTCAGGTAATGCAGTAGTCTGTGGTGCAGTATTGCATCCTTCAGCTGCATCAGTTTGACCAAAATCCCAACTGTGTATCTTTTTTTGTGTTTTCATTCAAATGTTCTCTCACTACCATATCCAGCATGCCTTATACAAATATGTCATATAGCCACTGAGACCCTCGACCTCCTGGAAAATCTTGTTCAAGAGACCACTGCGGGGCCTCTGTAGGAGGTGAGTTGGCATGTTATAACAGATGGTTGCATTACGTTTATTTTGGGCAGAGCGTCCATTTAAAGCCCATTAACACCTGAAAACCAGGGTTATTACACACTGATTACAATCAGGACATATTTACATTTCTTCGTTTTTTCAGCTTCCTACAAATTAGTAACCTATGAAATTGTATAATATTGGACATCAATAGAATCATTTTGCACATGCATCTCCAACAAAAATGGTTTATTATGAATAAAAACATTCCAAACTTTTCAATGGTGATTAAAAGGCATATTTTAATAGAAATATAGTAATAATGAGAATATTAGAAGTTTTTCAGAACATCTCTGATTCTTTTACTGGTTTGCAGGCAAGCATTTTCTCCAAGATTCCTAAGAACTGCTGGTTCAGTCTCCTGTTTATGTTGAACCCATGATATTGCCTTAAGTTTATTTGAGAAGTGCAGGTTCTAATGCATCTGCCCTCATTCTGACTACTACAACTCAGTTCTGCATATGGAGCCTCTCAATCCTGGATAAGAGTGACTTACACTTCAGTTGAAATACAATTCTCCATATTTTCCTGTAACACACTCTGAGATTAAATCTTGTCTTTTTCTCAGGCGCTATATTTCACAGTTATATGGAGGGATACTGCAGGTAACTGGCAATGTATTCACCAGTGGTAAATCAGAAGAGCTTGTAAGCAGGAGCAAACTGCAGAGAGGGAACGAAGGGCCTATGTATTATTCACAGCTCAGTTGTAATAGGTCGAAGTCACAATTAAGAGGTGATTCCCATGGACGAGTGGCCTAGTGCAGCAGTGCATGTGTAATTTCCTGTATGCATATGTATTTCTGGGTACTAGGTGCTAAAATGAAATGGAGATTATATAAACGATGTTCATTAATCATTCAAAGTAACCTCAAGTTCAGCTGACGCTCCGGCGTTGTGCCAAAATTAATTGGTATTCCGCAGCACGTGAGCGACAGCCAGTCTCATTTTGATGAACCAATTACTTTCATGCGGTCACTCTACATCCTGCTCTAATTACCCTCCTGCTGCAAAAGAGAGCCACTGCCAAACACAAGCGCCTGTAATGCTGCTGTTTGTTCCTCTGATACATTTACAAACTGATCAACACATTATTCTGATAAATAAAGTATCACTGATCATGGATATGGTCTTGCAATGGATCTGAAAGTAACGTTCAGTTTACCAAAGTTGTAGCTTATCACAAAAACTGCATTCTGATTGTGCTACGCTTGTAAGGTGCAAGGGTTAAAAGATGCAGTGGAACAGTGGAGCTATTAACACGTATGGGATAGAAGAAAAAATGCAAGTTATTTCCCACCACAAACATCTACAGGGAAGTAAATATGCTCCAGCTCAAGGAAATACTAGAGATGCCCCAAGTTGATCCAAAGGACGGGGATCAGAGCCGATCTAGGTGTATTTTAATGGATTGTGTATTGGTTTTATTAAGCTCAATCCAGTTCTGATCTGTTGTTTCATGATTTGTTTTTTTGCACTCCACTGTCATAGAGATTATGTAAACATGCATTATCCTCAATGTGCAGATGTTTTCAGAATGGAAAGAGATCTGCATTGCACAGTGGATTATGAAAAACTAGCAATATCTGCAGCGCCACTAGCCATGTTTTATCTAAACACTGGCACATAAAATGTGAGCACATGGCCATGCTTTGAATCTACTTTCTGCCACTTACTACGAGTGTCAGCACCAGCAGAAGCATGTCATAAGTAAGTCATGGCTGGCTGAAAATAAAACTATTGCAGAAACTGTATTACTGGTTATGACACGCCGCGCTTCTGGTTAAAAACTGCCGTTATTACAGCGATCAAGATCGAGAGAAAGGAGAGAGCCACTGCAAACACATTAGAGCAATAAGAAATCACAGTGCATGCACTAAATCAGAATCAGTCAACAAGGATGCAGCTTTTAAGTAGCTGTAAATACAAACAAAACAGTCTGAACCAAAACACTGGTGGTAACTGCAAAATCGTCTTGCGTTTGAGGTTGTAATGTCAAGCGTAATTTAATCAGTTAGGTTTAAGTTTTCTTGCTCTTATCACCTGGTGCGGACTGAAAGAGTTTTCGGACAGCTCATTAGGCTGCCCACTCATTTATTAGTGGGAATGAATGTAGCAGAGAGCATGCTATCTAGCAGTCCAGAGCAGCAGGTAACTTATTTGGAGTGCACCTGGAGTTCAAACAGTTGCCTCATATGATGAGTCTGCTATGACAAGGTAGCATGTAGCCTTCTGTGTCTGTTTTCCCACAGAGGTACTTGGATTCTTAAAAGTATTGGTTATTTGAGTGGCTTTGCTGTTTTTAAAATAATTTAATAATTACTGAATTGATCAACTATTAGTTGCAGCTCTTCTCTCAAATAAGGCTCAGGATTAGTGCGAAAACAGCTCAAAATTATGGACAGTGATTCCAAACAACTGAAATTAGTTTTTAACATTACAGGAAAACCTTGTGTTGTGTAAACTCACTTTAATCAACAAGGCTGCACTGACCAAACACTTTACACATACACCTGAAAATTCAATCTACTTCACTGAAACAAGACAACAAGACTTATTTTCACTCAGTTACATGCACCTGTTGTAAAATCAACAAAAGGAATTATTAAAACCAACAACAGAGCGATTCATTTTTTTTTTGTTAAATTGGCATGTAGGTCAGACAAATTAGATTATCAGGCAATTTCACATATACTGCACAAGACAAAACTATCAGTCCAGCTTATCAGAGTATATACAAGACTGAACATCAGTCGTTGTACTGTATTATGCATTTGGCAGCCTACCATATCTTAAAATTGTGTGGCTGTATTATCAGTGAAAACGCAAAGATCAGACCTGATCGGTATTGGCTGATACTCAACTTTTAAGTACTTGGATCAGATTAGGAGGTAAAAAAAAGCAGGCTGGCACATCCCTAAACTTATTGAATTTTTAAAACAATAACCCAGAAAGTCAATGCCATTAGAGTCACCAGATACTTTGGAGGAGTTATGCAGTGTTGAAATAGTGTTTTGGCAAATATTCCTTCAAAATGTCTTCAAGGCAAGTGCCACTGTAGCTGCTATGTCTTTCACTATCAATACTTCAGTGTTTTATGAGAAAATTCCATATTAAAAACCTCATTCCAACCTATAGTAAATAGAAAATACAATCAGCCACACTCCCAACAGCTCCACCCACGTTTGTGTGTTCATCCCACATTTACATGACCCCCACAAAACGTACTGTATGACACATACATTTTCATTGTGCCATGCACATGTACCATAAACCGCATGTTCATATTCGAATGCCAGTCTCGTATATAATGTATGCTTTTTCAGGCAGAATGGACCTACTTGCACCTGAAACAGACCAAAAAGGCCCTAAAGATCAGATAAAATAAGTCAATACTAAGAGCTTCACGTGATCCAGCTGCTTTTTACTTTCACACACAAAAGGATCCCTTTGCAGTGGAAGTCTACTGAAATTAGCACTTCTTTATTTAATCCATTTCCCCACTGACGGCTGACGTCAGGATGGGTCAAGAGAGAAACCCAGGCTGTTCTTCCACCTCATTCTTTTTCAGTGCCTCAGCATAAAGGGACTCTGGCAAGCATCCCCTAGAGCTCCATCATCCTCTATTCCTCTCACTTTCCTCTTCCCCTCTTCCTCCTTTCCTTCAACTCTCAGTTCAATGATGGCTCTTAGGACCTCCCTCTCATCTCTCATTGATGACCCTTAGCAATGCATTCTGTGACCTCGTGACTCAAGTGAGTGTCTCGCAACACTCCGTACATTCAGATGCCAAGAAAGAAGGTAGGTGAGGTGAACTAAATGGAGGAAAAGAGGGAGGGAGGGAGAGAGAGAGAATCTGTCAGCTTAACAGCATAGTGAAAACTTCATCCTCAGTCCTCCATCTTCTGACACTGAACAAGGCCTGTAGAGTGATTATGATGACAAATATCCTCTGCAGTCTATTAGCCATATTTAAAGTAGAAACTGTAGCATTAGAGGCCCATAACACTGTAAAAACAGTGTAATGTAAAAACAGGTTAGAAGCACTGGTAGCATTTAAGGTAGGTTTATGCCATACGATTTTAGGTCGTCTATTGGAAGACCATGAAGACCCAAGCAGAGCAATTCAGCAGACTGAACCAAGCACTTAGGTTCTCATTGTTTTTAATAGTTTTAGTTTCTCTTAGGTTTTAATTATTATAATTACTTTTAACAATTTTCAATGACGCTGCAATGACAATACATGAAAAAAGGTCTTTTGTAACACACATTGTACACCCATACATGTTATAGTGCTTTACAACATTAGTATTCATAATGTACTGCTACTTCTACTACAAAAACTACTTTCTAATGTATTATAAATACAAGATTCCTATGAAGTGTTACTGAGTGTTATTCTCCGTTTGTGAGTCAGTGGTCAGAGAATGCTTAATGTGACAGGCTCCCTAGTGGCCAATTTATCTTTTTGCAGCAAAGGATTAGAGAATGTAACCACTGTTACAGTGCACCGCATCCTCCAATAAGAGCACAGCATGGAATGATGCGCAACCCCCGCACCAATTACAAAGATGGTCGTAGCGATGGAAAATGAACAAGGCCAAAATATGTTCTTTGAGTCATATTGCTGCACAGCATACCAACATCTCTATCAAGCTGAGGGCTTGTGTTTGTTTGTGTGACCTCATCTTTGAGCAAAAAAAGAAAAAAAAAGAAAAAGATGCTGAATGAATCCAAGCAAGATTGTGTCCTTCTCCTTATCACTAGAGGATCTATGTCATATAATCTTGCAGAATGCGTGAACATAATTGATGCCACCCACTCTGTCACAGAATTTTGGCCCAAATTTCATTGGTAGCATCTTGTACTGTGCAACATACAATAAATGTATAAGACCGATGTAATCACACAGTTTACAACAGGCTTTATACAGAGCTCACTTTCTGACAGCTGCCAAGGTGATTCCATACTGATATTATGAGCTCGAATTTGCAGCACATTGTCTGGCTTCCTGCAAGTGTTGAATTGGTCCGTTTCCTAATCCGGCTTTGGAGCACATCAGATTTAATCAGATTTAATAGTTTCAACAATTTCTGGTGTCGGCATGAAGCATGAATGGACGGCACGCAAGTACAGGAAGCGGTGAGGGAGCATTTAGAGACGCCACAGCGGCCCTGCACTCTTCTCTCACGTTGTACCACTGATGGAATGCGTAGAGCTCTTTCTTCCACTGTCAGCCCATTGCCTCAGTAAAATCAATTTACAGTGTCAATAAAAAGCGTTTCTAATCATTCCCAGGGCATCACAATTTACAGTCCTCAGGGTGCCATGGTGGTATTTTTCTTTTGTAATTGACTCTGCAGAGCTTTCTTCCATCCAGTTTGCAGAGCAGAAGATAAACATACTGTTTATCTTGTGGTAAATGTTTCGACACGACGCACGAGGAAAGCAGTGCATTTTCTGAAGCAGGTTTGAGGATGCCTGGTGCAATTTGTATTCATGCCTGCGACCCATAGCACAGATGTCCTCTTCTTATTTTGCTCAAGAATCTAAAGATAGCCTGTTAAAAGCAGAGCAATGGCGAAATGGTGTGTTTATCACAAGCAGGACGTTAATGGGGTTTAACACACTGCCGAGAAGAGGAGTCAAATGGAGAAGCTCAAAGGAGCACACCCATTTAAATCCTGTTCACACAGAGAATCAACAAGGAAATCTGTGACTATCCACCCCAACATACTTATATGCACATACACACAGAGCCTGGAAAAGAGAAATGACAAGGTGGTTTGCACAATGCCTGGCAGAGGTGATAATGGGACACAGCAGCAGGTGTTCAGAGGTGTTTCCCTGACCCTGATCTCAACAAGTGCTTTGCAAACCTGTCTTCCGTTTGGTATCTCTATCTCTGTCTCTATCTCTCATTTAATTATTAGTTCTTGAAGAAACATTGCGTATAATTAAATAACTTTCACTGGTATCAGATATTAACTTTTTTTTATTAATCTAGAGGCACTGAATTTTCTGACAACATCCTGTTACAGTGCATACAGATCAAAGTCCAGTAGATATTTTTTCTAGATAGTTTTTTGTTGTAGTCCTCACTTGGTAGCCAATTAGGGGACAAAATACTTCATCAGGTGGATCCAATTGAAGCAAGGATTCAGCTTTACAGACCCTCCTACACTGCTGTGGCCTCGTTTTGAAAATATGACTGCCCACAGGAGTGGGTTCAAACATGCAAATTCCATCACGACTTTTGAAAACTTCAGAACATTTGACATTTGACTAGCACTTTTCTCAGAACACGTTCCGCCCACCAATGACGTTGCGTGAGTGGCATGTCGAAAAGATGCGGTAACAGGACTAAGAGGAAGCCTGTCCTAGCCTTGTCCTTCTAGCACTGGTGGTATCATGTCACTAGGGGAGTCCTAACTTGTGGGTAGAATTGGATATGACTAAAATTGGGTATAACAAAAAGTGTAATGTGGCTCTATATGCCTAGATACAGCATTGGGATCTAATGGAATACATGTTTTGGGGATATGTATTAGAATACTGAAGTATTTGTATTCAGTTCACATTATGTTTTTAAAAGGCAGTATTCAGAATATAGGAACTAATTAATTCTTTAGGAGAATACTTTTAGAACGCTTACACAGTAGGTATAAGAAATAAATATTCTTTAAAGAGACATCCTAAATGCCTGTTTATGAACTATTTTAAAAATCAGAGCATGGCATGAAAAGACAAACTCTACAGAAGAACTCAACACTGAAGTTTCTTTTAAATATTGATGAATCAATGTGACGAGCCAGTTATTAATCTCAGCATTACTAAACTCTTTTGAGGAATGATGCAACTGGGTCTTGTAAGTGGACAAACAATCTCAGTATTGTACTGAAGGCATTTGGTACCTAGTTACATACATGCAGTTAATTGAAAATCACACGGCTATCCAATTTATAGTGAAATTTGCAAGATTTTGGTTATTACAATATGGTGTATTGTTTGCTTAGTTCATGAGATGACAAGAAGATCATGCGAGCAGCACTGGACTGAAGCAGGTGAGCACAGCCAAAAACAATGCTGAGAATTTTGTAACTTCATTTATAAAAACAGAAGAATTACAAGAAGAAAAGTGAACGGAAACCAGCAACAATGAGAAACAGAGGGAATCAAAAAAAGTTAAAACAGCAGAGTTTTTTCCCCCATGTGTCCCATCAATATATATTCTAAATATATTCTAAGTATATTCTGAATGTTATGTATTGTAACATATGTTACTGAGTATATTTAGGACAGAGCTTTCAGCAATCACTACTTTTTCAAGATTTTCTGCCTAAATCCGCCTCTATAGCAAGACATACCATCAATAAACAGCTGTTTTTTTTTCGTAAATGTGGCAAAATGTATTTTCATTTTTGCTTAGTATTTTCATCTTCAAAGCTGCAAATCTGTGCTAATAAGTGGTATTACTGGAAAGCAGAGATTGAGCTGAATCAGATCGCATAAACAATGGGATGAATAGTATTTTATAGCATGAAATTACAGCCAGAAATATACTCAGCCAGTCACTTTTAGGTTCTATTGGGTTAAGCAGGAGCACCTAAGTGTATTACTGTGGCACTCAAACATTTATTCAATGTTTTTGAAGTCATGTTCATGACTTCAATGGCTCTTCAACAAGTCTGGATTACCATTGTGCTAAATCCGCTCACAATAGTCTTTGTGCTAACATCCGTGCTAAATGCTAATTAATAAGAATATAATGGGGCTTATTTTCCCACTGTGGCAATACCACTGACACAAACAATTCCAATTATAAAGACTAACCCTGAAGAAGAAACCATAAAAAGATTTGCATTTAGCTCTTTTTTTAAACAAATGTTTGTATTTAGCTGGTCATACTCTAATCAGATCTGCCCAGATACACTTGTCCTGACTTACCGTCATATCCTACCTGAGAGTTATTTATGTAATCCTAATCCTTTATCGGTTTTCCTTCTCAAGTGTCCTCGGGAGGAGCAGCTTCAGATTATGACACCTCAAACTGCAATGCACACATAAATACTCACAAAAACAAAATATGAGCATCTCGTCCACAGCCTACCAGTCTGAGCTCTATTTAAGAACAGTAATGAATGTTGGAATAGGCTTCTATGTAGAGGTGGACAATATGGCAAAAACATAACACCACCGAAACATTTTTACAATACACAATATATCACATTTAAGGGTGTCAAATGATTCAAATAATCATATTATTGATCAAATCTGACCACAAAGATCATCACAATGTATGCATTATCTTCAATAATGTTTCTTTCCCCATCTGAACACAGTTCAGGATTTCCATACAATGAATTACTATTTTGGAGATGGACATGGTTTAACTGTTGAACAGCAATGATATACTGTTAATGGTTCCTACTTTGATCCAAGCCCTCTCACTTGTTCATACGGCTCATAGATTATGGTTGTAACAATGGCTCTTTTGGGGAACTGTAACTTTCCAGTTTGCTATTTGTTTTAGTTTGCTGCTCTATTTGAATGAGAGGCCTATAATCAGATTCTGTCACAGTAACATATAGAGTACAAGCAGCTGGGCAAAAGTCAAACTAAAGAAATGCATCAAAAATAAAATTGGAGTGTTATTGAGTACACTTACATGTTATTAGTGCATAAATAGGAGATCATTAGCATATTTTTCTTATATATTTAAAGTCTGACAGCTCTATATTTTTCTAATATTTTGTTTTTTCTAAGATAAGCTGGAACAAACACAGTGTAATCAAACATTCAATCAGTAAAATCAATCAATAAATCAATCAATCAACCAAGCTAACCCAATTCAACCTCTGTCAAAAAACATTTGGTTGGCTACCAAGTGGTACAACCATCTAAGTGTTGGCCCTGTTATTGTGAAATCACGAGTTTGATCCCAGGTGATGCCACGGCCGCCCCATGACCAAGAGTCCATGAAAGCCTAACTGACCTCTCTTTCTCTCACTAGACGGGAAGGTGGCCCTCCCTCTCCAGCATCAGTCTGTACAATTCTAGCCAGTGCAGTCATCAGCACTTAATATTCTCCTCCATGTGCGTTCAGCTGTCCAATGACGGCAAGTCATTGGGAAAAGATGTGGCGGTGCTTCATGTGTCTTGGCGGAATCATTGGTAGTGATTGGGGGAGACCTAGCTAGCGAGTGGAATTGGACCTGACTAAATTGGGAAGAAAAAAAAACACCCACATCACAGTACAGTCTATCAGCAAAAACTCAGGCACTGAGCCCTTAATGTTCTTAAAGATATCATGGATTCCTTCTGCGACCTGCAGTGTAGGGATTGGCATCAATGCATAGTCAGCGATACAGGTCTGTTTATTTCACCCACAAGTGTTTAGTGAAAAGGTGCTTTGTGGAACTCAGTAAAAGTGGCTTACCGCTGTGCAACAATCTCACACACACAGAATCTCTACCAATGTCACGCTACCTGTGTGGCTATAGAGATTCTGGCTTTGTATGATTACGGCTTGGCAGGACTCTGCTCTTCAGCAACAATGGAACCCTCTCAAGACAGAAAAATAATAGAGAGAAGCAATAGCTGATGAAAGATGAAGCCCTCAATACATCAGTGGTCTCAGTGGAAACATTTTCCATTTTTTTTTTCTTTGTTTTCCCTTGTTTGTTCAACATGTATAGATCCTTCTGCTGAGCACGTAATCAATAACCTTGTTGAAGATTTGGTTTGTTGGTGGAAGTGATTATCAAAAACACCCATATTAAGTTTGTTGGGATCTAAATGAGTTAATCCACGATTCGGGTACATTTATACAGTACATCTGTAGCAAGCCGCATGTTTGATGTCTGCGTGTCAAGACATCTCAATAGAGTAGCTGTGGTTCACTCAGGCCCTGCTTTCAAGAACAATGGCAGAGTAAACAAGAAAAGGCTTGTGGAGCACAAAAGCTCTCCACCATAATGGATTTTTAAATAGAGAGGGGAGAGCAGGTCTCCAGTCAAATCACTGCCCTGTTTATTCACATCCTCCGCTCTGAAATAACTTAATCCACCATTCTTACCGCAGATTAGAGAACATTTGCTTCAATTAAAAGCAGACTCTACAGCAGAAATGCAAGGCACAGCACATCAGCGCAGTTCTTCTGCTCTGTGTGGGGCTATGGGTCGATAACAGTGAAGTGCTTCACAAATACAGCCAGACCGTATCACCATTTTAGAGAGACCTAAGGTAGGATATAGCATTCTCATTATCATTCACCAGTGTTTTCTTCTGTTTTGCAATCATCAGCGCCACTGAAATCATTATCGTCATCATTGCTTTCAGCAACACCATCACAAGATGGCAACCCCACAAAAACAGATCCCCACACTGGTCACAGCAAAGGAACCTGTGAAAGTTTCCTCATTTAGCTCCAGCTCCAGTCCTGTTCATCAGCAGCATGTTTATGGGTGTGTGAATCAACGCTATCTCTATGTCAGCACCCCATAAACAATCTCTTCCCTCCTCATATCCATGCCACCATCGGTCCAACTCATTCGCTGCTTCTACCAAACTTTAAAGTGGTGATAACACAGGCCATAAACGCCACACTTGCTCCAGTCCAAGTTTGAGTCAGAAGCCTGCAGATGAAGATAAAGAAAAGAATGAAACACGCACTCAGACAGACTTTGAATTGCAACAATACAGCTGGTGTCTCTTTAGCACACTAATGCAAGGCTTTGAAGAATTTTACATTGTTCACACTGTAACCTTTTCTAAAACTGTACAATGCAGTCATTGTTAGCTGTAACAGCTGAATGATTTGGTTCGTGACTCAAGAGTTTGCAGAAAGCAAATCTAATTGCTTCAGATTCTGGATAAAAGTCACAAAATGTGTCTTCTTGAAATTCTGGACAGTGACAGAAGGCTTTGAGGAGTTCATCATTGTTCACACTGCGTCCTTTTTATATATTACAGTGCAGGTAGCTAAAATAGCTCAGTGGTTCATGATTCAAGAGTGGAGAGCAAATCTGTTTTCTTCAGATACTGGCTAAAAATCACAAACACGAAGTGGCTCCACGCGTGTCTTCTTGGAATTTCAGACAGTGATAAAAGACTTCGAAGGATTTGACACTGACGCATCTTTTGTGTAACACTATCATTGTGTGGAAAGCATTATCCAATTTCATCACAACGTGGCTAAGAGCACACTAACCATCTACACATCTATACAATAACTACATTTGATTTTTTGATGCAGTATTCTAGACATTCTACAGATATTCCGACTGAACTTTGATGGTGTGGAAAAATGTCTCTGAAGGTTTCTTTGAAAAACTCAAAAAAATCTCCTGAAAAGAAGGTAATGGGTGAACAGTGAATACTTAAAAAATGTGATATTATATTTAGATTTTCTTTCCAATTTATGTTTCCTGCCTTTTTCCTGACACTGAAAAATTATTAACTTTTTGACTGGAAATTAAATGAGAGGTCTCAGACACAGTATTGTACATCTATACTTTATCTGTAGGTGTAGAGGCTCCAAAGAATGGCATGGTTTGCACTGCAACCTTTTTTTTAATACAATCACAGTGCAGTATTGGTAGCATTGGTATAAATATAGTGTAGCATATATATATATATATATATATATATATATATATCAACTTTTATTTTATGTCACACACTCAGAGACAGGAAGAGACATCACTGTGACACTGTGAAAGACATGCATACTAATACAGGCATTCTCTCCTGCTGAACACTGATTCCTTACTGCTTTGCTCCTGACATGCTTGTTTACCTATTACACTTAAGTGTCTTATGCAAACAAATGTCTGGAAGCATCTTCTGTCTCTAAAGCACAAAACCTTCCCCACTCAAATCTAACACTACATATTTAAAGCCTATGAGGCTTTCTTATCATATTACTCTCAACCAACACGTCTCTTTGGTTCTCATACACACTAACAATAAGCTGGGCCTATCAAAGAGATTTGTATTCATGTCTGTAAAGGCACAGTGCTCCATAAGTAACAGTTTGTCGCTAGAAAAATAAAACCTTGTTCTTTCAAAATGGTAACTTTCATCCTCATGTAAGTTAATGTAAGGAGATTTTATTCCAGGTAATTTGTGATCACTGCTGTGGCTCAGTCATGAATTATTGTATACAAATGTAAGCAGCAGCTGGTGTTTCTAAGCTATGTGAAAAAATGCAATGTCGTAGACTAACTCGTGATGGCTCAAGCTGAATAAACACCAAGATGTAAATATAAGCCCAACTAAAACATGCACTAATACCCACTGCAGACTGTGCACAACAAAGGTCTTCTATGTTTATTGCAGGTCGCACTTCAAAAGATGCTGCTAATAAAATCTTTGCCAAATCCTGCGGCAGACTGTGCACATTCAATTAAGCTCACATGTGCTAAAGATTTTATGATAGATCTTCTGGCAAGAGATCCCAATATTTAGCAAAAAATATTTATCAAAATAATTGATAATAAATATAATAAAACATTTCCATTTTTAATATTCTCAAATATCATCTCAAATATTTCAATATTTCATAATTATTATTCAAAATGTTTTACACAAAGTCATTTATCATCACTGTTAAATCATTTCATAGCTGATCCTAATTTCAAAGGCTGATCTGACCCAAACTAGCAACACCAATCTGGCTCTGAACAGCAGTGAGCAGTAAGAGCAGAAACAGCATCTTTTTAACCATTGTCTTAAAAATGTAAGCAACCGCTTTACACCAGAGTGGCCAGTGCACAGCTTCTACAGTTAGCTAGCTAGCGGAAGCAGGAAGTATGAAATGTATTTGAGCTGCATCTGGACTTACAATTCATTCCTTCGCTGGAATTGCGAGAGTCTCACAAAAGCTGGGCCAAATCACAAGGAATCCACATTGAATCAGATACTCAGAGCCGTAGCTGTGGTGAGAAGCTGGTATTTGGCTTGACAGTTGTTGATTTTTGGCCCTACAGAAGTGCCTGACTTCATAAAGCTGGTAAATGTTTATTTTACCAGTGGTAAATTTTAATTATTGAATTTATTAAATATTATAAAACATTTGCTGCAGCTACAAATGTTCCTCTATATATGAACTGAAAGCTGGGCAAATCTAACATATGCAAGCTAGTACTTAACTTGGGAGCAATAAAATGTTATATCCCCTATTCCCTTTAATGCCTTCGTACACACATACATGTTATTCCATGTCACACCCAGTTCATTGCTTTTCAGACACTTGACAATGCAGTGGTCACACTGGACGATTTTGGAGCAAAATTTGTTTCAGACACTGCCAGGACTTTGACAGATGGTCGCAAACGCATTTATTTTATTGAAAAAAGATTTTAACTCATGATCAAAAAATAAATGATTTGTGATTTCTGTCTGCAACAGCTTCATGAAAAATTTACAGTCTCAAGAGCATGACATCAGTATTGATTAAAAAAAAGGTGGAGCCATCCCTCAAACCGAAACCTCTTCTTAATGGAACCTGGTGGATATTGAGTATTGATATGGGAAAAACAGTTGTCCACTTTACCCTTTGGGGAAATGGAAAAGTCTGAATGATTGCCAGTGTGAAGCAGATCAATACTAATGTCAACGCACTGAATTTAGCTGAAGTCCCACAGGATGCATGTGTGATTGGCTACTTAAAGTGGAATGATTTGTCTGTATCTACATTAGCATGCGAAGTGACACAATCATTCAATAGCTAAGTAGCTTCTTCCTGCAGGCCACATGCAGAAGGAAATGTGAAATCCCAATACGGATCTCCAGGAGACCCCTCTGCCTGACAACGGCTTTTCACCACAGAACCTCCTCCCATCTGTGTGTAAAAAGTTCATTTCTGCACAGCATTGAGCAAGTGTGCAGTGAATGGATTGTAACAGTCTAGTTATTGAAATCAATAGCAATAACTGCAATCCCTCATTCTGAGAATGGCTCTCAACCCAATCAATGGATACTAAATTACACTTTGTCTATTGCACATAATTTCCATTTGAGAGATGGAGATCAGGATTTCAACAGAACAAAAATCAATGTCCAAGAATGTGCCTCATTATGAATCATAAACCTTCAGACCTATGTAAACCTGCTGTAATAAATCTGGTTCGAAATGGAAAAGCAGAATGAACCAATGTTGCATTTACTTTTTATACTATGTAATTCATATGAAAGGGCACACAGAATGCAGAACGATAGGAGCTTTAGGCACAGTTACATGATAGTGAGCAACCAATTACCATTTGAGTGGTTATATTGAGTGGGCTATAAAGAGACTTCCAGAAAGGAGTCTATGAAGTCCATATAAAAATAAAGCAAGAAATTATCTTCTTGAATCCTACACACACACACACAAACACACACACACACACACACAAACACACACCCCTATACCCTGTTTTTCCCAGCATGGCAGTGATGGTGGCATGTTAGTGTATGTATGTTATGCTGGTACAAATGGGGGGGATTTTTGCTATTTATCAGTTATATAATTCTTCAGCTGTCCAACCATGTACAGCCTTTGTTGTGAATTTTGAGCTTAATAAGATGCATGTTTTCGATGGAAGGCAGTTCTGTACTGTAGGCAGGCCAGTCTAGCACCCACACTCTCTGACTGCAAAGTTAAACCAGCATATGCTGCTTTAAAATGTGTTCTGCATTAATGGTGCCTAAACACATGAATAAGTAAGTTACTCACTAATACCCAGCTATACCAAAACAGATGCTGGTTTTTGAACTTCACCTGGCAACAATCTGGACGGTCCTTTTTGATCCAGAGAACACAATGTCCATGACTTCCATAAACAATCTGAAAAGTTTGCATAAAAGTTTTACACATTTCCACTGAACACAAGTCGAACCCAGTTGAGCTCCAGCCCAGAGAAGTCGGCGACATTTCAAGACATCGCTGACAAATGACTTCCACTCTGCATAGTATACCCATAAGTCGTATTTGTGTGTGCAGCGATGGACAGCATTTATTGACAATGTTTTTTCAAAGTATTCCCTAGGGCCAATGTGGTGATATCCATCACAGAAGCATACCAGTTTTTAAAGCAGTGCCATCTGAGGGATCAAAGACATTATATTGTGTTTTTTTTTTCTTTTCCTTTATCCACAGAGATTTTGCCAGATTCCCTTAATCTTTTGATATTATACACTGTAGAAGGCAAAAGACCTAAAAACCTTGCAAGTGCTTGTTAAGGAACAAAGTACTTCACTTGTTGAAGTATTTATTGGCAAAGTAGCAAGCCTCAACCCATCCTCGCTCATAACAGACTTGGCCTTTCCTGGATGCATGTTTTACATACAAGCATTATTTTATCACCTGTTTAAGAAGTTTTATCAGCATTTCTCAATGTTCCTTTTTGGAATGTGCTGCAAGTGTATATTTACAAAAAAAAAGAAGTTCAAATGGTTCTGCATTAAATATGTTGTCTTTATACTGTTTCCATTAAAATGAAAGATAAAGTGAATTTACAATTCACTGCCTTCTGTTCCTATTTGCATTTTAACTACTGTTCCAACTTTTTAGGAACTGGGTTTGTGCTTGTTCCATATTGTGTGCATTATGATATGACAATGACATGCATTCAAACAATGATGATTATTTACTTACCCAAGATGATGTGTCAGTATGTAGAGATCAAGGCGGAGAGCATGTGTAAGGGGTTTTTGAGTATCTTTGAGGATGCCACTGCAATGTTGGCTAAATATATTAATTTGTGGAGAGAGAAAGAGAAAGAGACATCCAAATATCACTCAAGCTTCCTGTCTCTACCCTCTCATGCCTGAGAAAACTGTTGACATTTTGAGAAAGATTAAATGAAGGAGCAAGCATGAAATCTATCCTGAACGACACAGCAAACAAAGAGGAGGAAACTCCTCAATAGGCCCCATTGTAACTGGATGTGACAGCCTAGTCAAAGATAAGAGCGAAACAAGATATGAGGCTTTTTATTCGCATCCAGCAAACGGAGACTGCGAATGCTGCTTTCATACTGCATTAGCAAGCTGAGGGATATCAAAGGTCTCATCAGGTCTAATCAAATGATGGAGTATACAGATGTGTGGTACACTGCACAAGAGTAAAAAGGACATTTGTTAAGGTTAGAGGAGCGGCTTGGTTTTCATGGATATTGATGCAGGTGGAATTGTATGAGAGAAAAAGAGGAGAGACCTGCAGAGGGAATATCATTCATCCCTGCAGCCTGTTATACACACACTGAATGAGGTGCCAACCTGTGTCATTCAAAAAGCCATTTCTGTCCACCCTGCTCTATTGTCCTCTGACAGAGAGAGAGAGCAGGTAAAGTGAAAAAGCATGGGTGTGTGGGTGTGTATGAGAAAGAGACAGAGAGAGAGAGGGAGGGGGAGTAAGGGGTAGGAGTGCAGCGGGCGGGGTGAACATTCATCAGTGTGCCCTTTTGTCACTTCAAATGGTTGCTAGTGAGGATAAAGCATTGCCTGTTGCCTTCTACAGCGAGAGCATTAGCAAAACAGGAAAATTCAGAGACAGACAGAGAGAGAGAGAGAGAGAGAGAGAGAGGGTGGAAGAAAGAGAGAGAGAGGATGGAAGAAAGAGAGAGAGAGAAGGAGATAAAAGACTGAAAGGAAGTGAGATGGAGATATAAAGAGACAGACAGAGAGAAAGACAGATTGGCAGAGAAAGAGAGAGAGAAAGACTGAAAGACTGACAGAGTGAGAGAGTGAGAGAGAGTGAGAGAGAGAGAGAGAGAGAGAGAGAGAGAGAGAGAGAGAGAGAGAGTGAGAGAGTGAGAGAGTGAGAGAGAGGCGCAAGACAAGTATAGAGAGAAAAACTAAGAAAAACAGAGAAGATAGACAGGCAAAGAGATAAAGAACAGAGACACAGACAGAGAGACAGAGAAAGATGAATGTAGAGCGGGAGACAGACAAGACAGGGACAGAGAAAGCGAGATAGAGAGAGAGGGAGCGAGAGAGATTACCATAGAGACAAACACATTGATACAGGGGAGGGGGAGAGAGAGAGAGAGAGAGAGAGAGAGAGAGAGAGAGAGAGAGAGAGAGAGAGAGAGAGAGAGAGAGAGAGAGAGAGAGAGAGAGAGAGAAAGAAAGAAAGAAAGAAAGAAAGAACAAAGAAAGAAAGAAAAAGAAAGAAAGAAAGAAAGAAAGGTGATTAACAGGCAGACACACCAGTGCAGAGAGAGAGAGAGATGAGAGTGAGAGAGGGACAGGAATATGGAGAGAGAAGAATAGAGAGTGATAGAGAGAGATAGGCAGCAAGGGGCAGAGAGAGAGAGAGAGAGAGAGAGACAGAGAGAGAGAGAGAGAGAACGAAAGAGAGGACAGACTAGAGCAGAAGTATAAATAAGTCTGGAACAGTACATTACAGTATCTCTAATTTCTCTGACATGGGGTAATTCCTGCATTTATTCCAACATGTTCGTGACACTTAGGGCTATTTCCGTATTTTGGCGATTAATCCCATTATTCAGCTTACTCAGAGTCAGAGAAGCATGTCTGAGAGTTGCACTAGACTACCCATCATCTACATTGCTTTCTCCCTCTGTAGGCAGTTTTAAGGTAGTGTCAGAACTGCTTAGCTTAGCATAATGAGAGTCAACAGAAAGGACCAGCTTTCTGAGAGAATGAGAAACACTCCGGCTCATGACTCCACAGCTGGGTGACTAGCGCTGCATACACTGTTCATTGCATTTACATATGAAACGCACAAACATACTGTTCTCCAGACAGCTCCTCTAAACTCCACTGCACTTTGCAATAAAAGAAGGAAAAACTGGCAGGCCTGGGCGTCAACATCCACTCAGCGAAAACGAGTCCACTGCAAAAACGCAAGAACAGTCAGTCCGTAAATATGTGGACGGATTGGTTGTAATTTGTTGTAAGTTATCATGCACTGATTGTTCAATCAGGAAAGTCTGAGTCACATCACATATTTCTGTTCCAGTATCTTTTGACAAACCTAGTTTGGATCTTCTGCTTCACTCTTTGCGCTGGGATGATGCTGAAGCCTCTCTACTGCTGCCTTTGCCTCTCTTTCTCTTCTGCACACTGTACTCAATTTAGCTCACCTGTAGAGCCAGCAAAAGATCCAATTAAAACTCAATCCTTCACTGAAATTCTCTACATATCAGACTGTTGCTGCCCAACACATCATATCTCTAATCTTCAGAATCCAATCATTTCATTTTCTGTTTTTTTTGTTTGTTTTATGGCTGGTTATAACCTCATTTATTAGGAAGAAAATTAAGGTCAGTTTTGAAACATACATATGAACATACATATAACATACATTAGGGCAAATCAGTAACACTACAAATGACTAAACAGCCTAATCTTGACCAATGTTGTTCAGAGGAGTCATCATTGCTTTCCAACATTTCAATTCATTGTGTTAAAACAAGGTGAGTGACCCCAAAACAGTGTTCACTCTGTACCAAGGGATGAAGTCCACATAATGAGAAACAACACAGCCAGACTATTACTGCAATGCATACAAAGCAGGAATGAAAAATCCTAGTTAAAAGGTCAAATAGTTAGAACACATTAAACATTCAACGTTTTTGGACATACTTTAAATAAATGTTTTTAAAAATCACCTGTTTTAAAGCAATGTTTTACCAAATTATTTGTTTATAAATTGGAATTAATGTCTCAAAAACATGAATAACATAAATATGGCTTTGCATATCAGCCAAACTTGTTTATCAGTTGTACAGAATCTACAAAATCATGTTATTGTTTTCCAAGAATAATGACAATGAGAACTGCATAACGGGTTTTAAAATAAACAAAAAAAAGACTGGAAATAAATGCAACTGTAATGAGCCTAACATAGCTGAGTTAAATATTATCAGTGCCGGATTGTGACAGTGACAGGGAAGCATTGATTGCAATGTATTGTACTGCACTTGAATTGAATTGTATTGTATTGCACTGTTCTGTGCTCAACTCTGTTCCCTTTTCTTTACGTATCAACAGTGACTTTTTGCTTCTGGCAGTATCTGAGCTCAGGACTCTCTAACTTAATGGTAACTAGCAAAGATATCTCTAAATAGACAAAGCACTTCTTGTATGTCACTATGGATAAGAGCATCTGCTAAACGCAATAAATGTAAATGACGTTAACAATGAAGAGGTGAACTATCATTGAAAATTCTGCAATCACTTGTTATGTTAATAATTTATGCAAATTTATGTATATGAAGTTTTTGATTTGTAATTTGTAATCAAACTATTCTGACCTCAGATGTATTATTTTATGATCTATATAAGCCCAGAAAATGTATATTCAATTCTGCAAGTAAATCACAAAGTTTTTCTATAACAAAGAAAATGTATGACTCTTACAGCGAAGAATTGCTCAGTTCGGCCAGATTTTGTGGATGCCTCCCCTGTCGTCTTACTCGTCGTTCCAGGTAGTTTCACAGATTTTCAAGAAGATTCAAATCTGGGGAAAGAATTGTCATCTTGGAACACAGGGATAGGAATGATATGTTCCTCAGTGAGATGATAAGCAAAAGGCAAAACCTGACTCTCCAGCAGCTCAGTGCAGGCACTGTGGTTCTAATTTACTGTCACCTCAGCCAAAGGAAATTTCTGGAAAATTATAACATCACAGAACATCACAGAGCTCCTCCAGCTTGAACCATACCTTGGAAGTAGTCCTCACTGAAGGCTTTCTGAGGTCTACAATGAAGACAATGCCCAGCATCATTCACATACAGGCAGAAATGAGATTCATCTGCCCAGATAACATGTTTAATGTAATACAAAATTCTTGTGTCCAGTTCTTGTGTCTCTTTTCGCCAACTGTAACTGGGCAACTTAATGAGTAGATGTGAGCAATAGCTTCTTGCATGCCACTCTGCTCTGTATGTTCATGGTATCCCTGTGGAGCGTTCTTTCAGAAATTGGTTGTGAAAAACCTTACTGACTTTTAGAAGCAATTCTTGCCTGGACACAAAGAAATTTTTATTCACATTCATTTATTTATACACACCCTGCAGGTATTTATAGCCCAATCATTCTCATGCAATGCCCATGTGCAGGAGCCTTAAGTTAGGGAACTTACACATTACATATTTTATATATATATATATACACATATATATACACACACACACACACACACACACACACACATATACATATATATATATATATATATATATATATATAGTATATGATAAGCTGCACCAGTAATATGTTTAGTTCCTATGTCTTTGGTATGTTCAAGTGTTTGATTGTCACTATAAATACACTGGAATATTCTGACACATGAGCGTGCACTGATTGTACATTGTAATTTGTGCAGCTTCTTTGTGGACCTTGGCAAAGGTCCATCCTGAGCACAGGACACGGCCAGACTTTTGACAACGCATTCATAAAACAGATGCTTCAGCACATGGTTACTGTCATCTACTGCAATCCCGTATCTACCACAGACAATCTAAAAAATGTCACTTACTGTCGATGCCCCACACCCCCGCTCTTCCCACCCCTCTCTGTCGCTCATTCTCTCTGCTCTCTTACTCATACAGGCATATGGCAGTGTCCATCAGCATAGTGGACTTGTTATGATGAAGGATGAAGTGTGCCTGTTGAATTATGTATATGCAATAGAGTCACAGATCGCTGTGGTAACTTTCACTGACAGCCATGAATACCTGTGAGGAGGCCAGAGACCATGTGACTTCCACACACTCCCTGTCTGCCTCTCTTTCTCTGTTTCTGTCACTGCCTGCGTGAGTGCTGCTGTATATCACAGAGCACTTCGTTTACTCTAAACTCAGCAGATTAATTGTGTTTCCTAAGGCACCTGTGGCCACTTCAAGCAGACTTCCCTTCCCTCAAGTCAGACGCATACCTTTCCACCCAGACCTTCTGATAACTAACCTCTAATCTTCACTTAGCCCAATTCTCTTTAATCGCTCGGAGTTCTCTAAAAGCAGACTTCTAATCACACATTAAGATCATGCCAGGTTTAACCACTAAAGCCTAAAAGATGGTTTAGCACCATCAGCTTGATTTGCACTTCCCATTAATATTATCAAAAAGGATGAATTAATGTTGATTGTTTGGCACACATGACTGCTTTTTATGAGTGAATCATATGACAGAACATAAAACAGCACTTACAAAAACACTTTTTACTAGAAATGAAATACTGTAATAAGAATTTCAATATTATATATTTAGGGATATAATACAACTGGGACAAAAATGCAACTATTGTATTGTGACTTGCATATGAACACTAGAATGCAGAGCTCTTGTATCAAACTCTTGTATAAAATATAATACTTTTACATATTTATCAAATCCAGACATCACTGTATGAAATTTAATGATGATATTTAATCAAATAATGAATTGTGTAAATCAATACATGCCTATATATATATATATATATATATATACACATATAAAATATATTTTATTTATTCAACCAGAAAATATCAAATGGTAATTTAAACAAATACATATACAATAAAAAGTATACACTGAATCCAGTAAAAAGTGACAAAATCTTTGTTTTCAGTAATGTTGTTGTCATGTTCCTGTCTTATCAGTGCACTGTATTGCAGGTATTTGTTCAATTCAAACAGTAGCGCAACTGATTTCATTTAATGTGGGACAGATTGAATAATATACATATTGGATGGGGACTATGAATAATAGTCTTCCTCAAGGAGAATATTTTACATATTTTTATTGTAATTAGAGTGTATCTTTTACAAATGAATTTGGTGTAGTGTACTTAACAAATGCAAACCACTCAAAAAAAACAAAACAAAAAAAAAAACAGCATTACATTCTATTTCTCAGACTGCCCGAGTGTTTTTCCACAGGACTGTACCCACAGTACTGAGCAAAGGACACGAGTTTATACTTCATTTCCAGTCAAAATGGCCATTACCAAATTGATGAGTATTTTCTGTCCATGTTTCATCCATTCTTTTCTAGAGACCTTCCTTCTTCTAAGAAACCTGTAGGGTTATTTTTTGACAGTCCGTAAAACTTTACTCTTCATATCAGACGTCCAGTTTTGCTGTTGTAGCTTTTTTTTTTATTTCCTTTTCTCAGTAATAGCTGCAAAAAAAAACTCAGGCCTTCCTTATGCAAGTTTACCGTCATATCTAATCTTCAGAAATGTCTGCTGAAAATGAATAGCATGTACTTATTGTTCATTTTTACTTTAATTAAATAATTAAATAAATGGAGGATGGATTGGGCAGCCATTAAATAATAAAAGCGTCATGCAGGTTCAGCTGTCAGGTGTCTGCCAGTCGTGCTAGTCATAAACATGCTCACCCAATCTCATTTTTTGCACTTTCCTTAATTGCATGTCTATATTTGGCTCAGATAAATCAAACAAAAATCAGGGCAAGTGAAAAACACCCTGCTTGATGAATTTGATCAAATTACCAAGGACATTTTCATAGCACATGCTTTGAACAGTTTAAAACTTCACTTTTTTGGTCTTTGTATAGCTACATAACTACATAAGCTTTTCATGACAACTGACATAAGCCTGCATAAACAATTAGAAACACTTATTCCAACAGATGTTATTAGTTGTAAAGGTTGAATTTGCTAACTTTCATGCCAAGTTGACACAGCATCTATGGCAGATATTTTTTTTTCCTGACATAAGGTAGTTAACAATGACATAATGCTGATAAGCGGATTTAAATTGTGTTACATCATCAGTATTATAGCACGGTGACATACACTAAGCTTCATAGTCAGTTCTTAACCCTAAAAAGTGTCATGATAGAACCCAATGTCAGAAAAGTTGACAAAAGCAGCTTTTAATGACAGATGATGCCTTTTAGAACATAAATATTTATGTAAGTTAGTTTTCATGGTAGGCTAATGTACACTATATAGCCAAAAGTATGTGGATATCCATTCTAATTATTAAGCTCAGGGGTCTGAGCCATACACACTGCAAACAGGTGTATAAAATCAAGCTCAAAGCCATGCAATCTTGATCCTAGTATTGGCAGTAAAATGTTTATTACATAAGGGTTCAGTGACTTTAAATGTGGAACTGTTATAGGATGTCACCTTTTTGCCCTGCTACATCTGCCCCGGTCAACCGTAAGTGCTATGATGGTGATTTGGAAGCATCTAGGAACAACACAAGCTCAGACCACGAAGCGGCAGACCACGCAAATTCACACAGCCAAGTAGCAAAATTGCTATTATGTAAGGGTGACTTTAAATGTAGCACGGTTGGATGGATGTCACTTTTGTCACAATTTCTGCCCTGCTTCATCTGCCCTGGTCACTGGCAAGTGCTTTATTGTGATTTAGAAGCATCTAGGAACAACACAAGCTCAGCCATGAAGCAGCAGACTCATTCGCAAATTCGCAAATTCCTACAGCGGGGGCACCAAGTGCTGAAGCATGTAGCAAAGTGATAATTGCCTATCAATAGTGTGCATTACTCCCTGCTAAGATTCAAACGGTCTCTGGAAGAAACATCAGCACAAGCACTAAACATCAGGAGATTCATGAAAAGAGTCTCTATGGCTGAGCAGAATCAAACAAGCCTTAGATCATTGTGTTTCACTATCTGGCCGTCTGAAGGATGAATCAGAGTTTTGCAGATGCCAAGAGAATGAGATCTTCCAGGGTTAGGTAAACTTGAATGTTACAGCAACTCACTACTGTTCTGGGAATATGAGGGCCAACAAGCTCAAGTGTGATGGTCAGCTGTCCACATACTTTTGGCCATATAATGTGGGTGTCGTGTAGACTTATAGACACTGCTCTACAGTGTTACTGTGTTAACTATGATTCTTTGTTTGCTAATGCTTTTGTCAATAATGTATTCAGTGAAGGAATTACAACTGTACAGGTCTTCATAAGGAGTTGTCTGCTGTGATGCGATGTGCCTTAAGAGTGCGGTCACTGGGGTCAGACACTTTATTGTAGCTGCCACAGGGAGGACTGTTATCTGCTCTGATGATTAGGTGGTTGAAAACCCCTTCTGCTGACACCCCCAAAGCTTTGTTTGCATGTGTGTATGGGAGAAACAGGGCTTGAACGCTGCAGGCCATCTGGAGGATCAAAGAGCTCTTTTCCACATTTATCTCTCTCTCTCTCTCTCTCTCTCTCTCTCTCTCTCTCTCTCCCTCCCTGTCTGTCTTTCTCCCGTTCGGCAGTGCCCAGTTCCTTGGCAGGAAATTTGTCCAAGAGATAACCAAACCAGGGTCAAACACTCACCTTACTGACACACCAATTAAGCCTCAATAAGACGCTGTTATTAAATTGCCTTTTAACGCCAACCACAGTGACATGGGAATGCTGGGCGAGAGAGAGCAGTCACAGGCACTTAAGAAATGTGCCACCTCCAGATAAAGCTTCCTTTATACACACACACAGGCCTGATGAATGCAGGAGTCTAATTAGACAAAATGGCATCAACAGAGACAAGACTAGAATACAAAATGGGTTTGATGTTAGGGTGTGTGTGTGTGTGTGTGTGTGTGTGTGTGTGTGTGTGTGTGTGTGCGCGCTGGAGAGGAAGGAGTCATTTTCAGTTGTCGAACACATTAATAGCCTTGTACGGTTTCTCAAAATTCCACAACATCTCTGTAAAGGAGCGCTTCTTTGAAAAATCAAATGAATGCAAATTTCTCCTTGGTCAATCAGCCAAGATATGACTGGCGTCTGAAGTTTGCTCTCGAGTTTTGTAACGGAAAACTAAGGTTTAAGGTAACATAGTATCTTGTTGGCTACTGTACTGTGCAAGCGTCCAACCTTCATTTGATTTTCAGTCAAAACAGCGACAAGTTATTCATCTTTCAGGAGATATTTCAGAGGAATTTATATGATCCACATCCGATGTCTCCAATACAGGAGCTGAAAAAGCGATTAAGAGGCATAAGTGGCTATATCAGCATGAGATAAACAGTACTTAAAGCTTACATCTTTGAAAAGGAGGAGATAATCAAGCTGCAGTCTTGGTTCAGAAAAATAAAAAAACACAGGTGTTTCTGTCCATCCTTACACTGTAAAAAGACCACCCAATGCTTTGAGTCTCAGAGGATCTTAGCTATCAAAAAGCTGTTACTGAGCAAAGGAAATGGATAAAACAAAGAAATAAATACACAAATAAAGAATAAAGCCATTCCTGATTAAAGGAAATAGATAAAAAAAAATAAATAAAATTCACAAATTAACGACACGCCGGAGTCTGGACCTCGAGATCACTGAATGTGTTAAGGTAGTGTAATAAGAATTACAATGCAACCAACTTCTAAGACTGAACTTTGGAGGTGTGGAAAAACATCCCTGTAGATTTCTTTGAAAAACCCAAAGCAAGTTTCCTGGAAAAAAATGTAACCTGTAATAAAGGCAAAGAATGAACAAACTAAATACTGGAAAAATATGATTTATTACTGTTGTTGAGACTAAATTTCTGTTAAATATGTTTCCAGATTTTTTCTCTGATGCTGAGAAACAAGTAACTTAGTCGACCTCTTGACTGGAAAGTAAATAAATGGAAGAACTTAAGAAGCAAACACAAAACATACCTTGGCTGATTGATTAGATTTAGGCTAAGAAGATAACTAAATTAGATTTTTCCATTACTGTCAGATAAAGTTACTAGTTCACAATTGTACTTGCTGGCCACAATGTTGTACTACAAAGAACAGATACAGGGTGTTATTTATTCAGTAGTCAAGTAACAATAATGTATAATTTAATCAGGGTTTTACACTTATTTACAGAACAATTTTTAGCAAGTGTCAATTATGTTTCCCCCTTTTTTCTTTCTCCCCTCAGGCACGTCTTCAATCTGCCATTCTCAGACTGGAGTATAATATAACCCGCTCCCCCACCACATTCATCCATCTGTCTGCATCAGCAAAGCCCCCTTCCTCATGCTTGTACACTCATGACACTCAGTGAAGAAAGAAAAGAATGAATCACGTAAAACCTTATTCATTTTATCTGGTCTAAAGTAGCTCAACAATAAGGGGAAGTAGTTTTAGGAATGAGTGCAAATGCTTCAGTTTTGCTCACTTTAAAAGTTCCATATGTTAAATAATTAAATTTATTCGGGAAGAATGATACAACAAAGCACTAGTGTAGTGATTATACAGTGAGTATATTGTACTATTTCGCTAAATATTGTCCCTGCGATACAATAAAAATCATTCTGGTTTATAGAATGTGTACTGGATGCATTTTCTTGTTTTGGTATACAAATACATGCATTTATAATACAGAAAATGCATTGAAATAAATCAGGGGTCAGTGAATAAATCAGTGTAGCTGGTGCTTAAACATGTTTAAAAGGCAGCGCTGAGTAATGTTTATTTGAGCTTGACCTGCGACTTTCATTAGCTGGGAGTGGCTAAGTATGACAGCTTGGAAACAAGACTAATTTAATAGTTTGCACTTATAGCTTAGGCTTGTACTTTAGTAGTTCGCATGACAGGAACAAAAAAGGACAATAACATTTTTATTCCCAGTTACTTACACGGTCTAAAGTCTAAAATTTCATTATTGTGACAGAGTATATTATGACCCGATATCAGTATCGGAGAGGTTGATTTCACAATAATGATTAACAAATGATATATAGGTCAACGCTAAAACACAGTATAAGCTCATACTTATTCTAGTTTACAGTTACTGGATGAAGTCCAGGAAGGGGACTTAAACTGAATCTCCTAACCAGAAGATTCACCCGGCAAGGTAAAGACAGTTACTAAACAGAAACACACAGTCATGCTTTCCTTACAAACACCAAACTACTGAATTGCACCGATTTTACCCAACATACACGTGAAAGCCGATTAAATGATTTATCATAAAACCTTGAATGAAGAAAAGGAATCTTTCTGTAAGGCTTTCAAAAAGTCAGGGTTTCAGAAAAGAATATCACCATGCCGTAGCCATCGCTAGGCAGCCGCAGTACACTATATATTACTTATATATATATATATATATATATATATATATACACACTATATTTTACTTACCTAGTGTTTATAGTCATATAACACTCGGGCAGTAAAAGATTACCTTGAAATTTTTATCAAAGTTTCATTCCATTCTAAATTATGAATAAAAGCTAAATGGATGGAGACAGAATCATGGTTATATGACATTAAACTAACTCTTCCCCCCTCCCTCTTTCTCTCTCGCTCATTTAGGACTCAGCAGTGTCTCTTAGTAAGGGTGACTCACCCATTACACACTGCAGAAGTGGAAAAAGCGGAAATGGGGGTGCAGTAACCATAGTAACAAGGTATGCTAACTAAGACCCTGATGAAACGTGTGGACAAGTGAAGCACTGGATTGACCCAATATATAAATGTAATTTCAAAATGAATAAAATGTATGGAATCAACACACTGTCATCTTTCAGTTTATTTACCTTTGCTGTATTATATTTATTAATGTGTATTGTCCATTTAAATCAAGCAAATTCATTTTTGTCAGTGTGGTTGTACGTTGCTCTAACAGAACAGGGGGTAGTAAAAGATTTGCTCACAGTGCTGCATGCAAGCTAACACTTGTCAAGAGACCACCCATGCCCTTTTAACAATTTAAAAACTAAGAAATTTGAAATTATGCTGAAACATTATTTCTGAACAGTAATTTCTATATGAATGGTAAATACATACTATGTTTGTAATTCAATCAAACTACAGGTATGTGGCATTTTAGAAATGCAACTGGGCTGTGGATTCCTGACTGAGCTGGGTGATAATAATAAAATTAAATTTTGCAATATTTTTCTCATAAATGAGGATCAGTGAGAAGTACAGTGGAGGCAAAGGGTGCAGAGAGGGTGCAGACTTGAGCTCCCTTGAAAACAATAAAATCTAACAGGTCCCCCCAGTACTGAAGGCCTAATTTATTAACCATTCTATTATTTACAATTTATTTTTGCAATTGTTTGTGTGCAAAACCAAAAGTAAATAAAATAAAGGTCTAAAAGTCCATAACTCCTCTCCTTTAAAGTTACTTTTTTGGAGATGCCTCACAAGTGGGGTTGAGGTCAGGGTTCTGTTCAGACCACTGCAGTTCCTTCACACTAAGCTCGTCAAACTGTGCCTTAAAAGACCCTGCTTTGTGCACAGGGGTATGTGCTGGGACAGGAAAGGACCTTCCCCAAACTCTTACCACAGCTTTGAAAATATATAATTGTGTAAAATGTACTTGTATGTTGTAGCATTATCATGGATCTGTAGCAAGGGACAGAACCCAAACCGTGAAAAACAGTCCCGGACCATTATCCCTCCTCCACCAAACTTTACTCTTGGCACTGTGAATTCCTGTAGGTTGTGCTCAGGCAGATGCGCATGGCTATGTGCTTGATTTCATACACATGACAGCAGTGGGTGTGGCTAAAAAACCTGAACTCAATAATAAGAATAGGTGTCCACATAGTTTATCTGTTGGTACTCATACACGCTACAATTAGAAATGTTTTATTTTTTTCCAGAGCTAACGATAAGCAGTTCCAAAGTTTAGCTCCCCCGACCCCCCGCAACTGTCCTATAATATTGAAACACAACACAAAACATTGCATAATAAGAAGAGATGTTGCAAGTGCGTGCTTGTACATTTTAACAGTAAATCTGGGCATGTTTTGAAGAGCAGCAGAGTGTTATTTGAACTGTTATCAGTCTATCACAGATTCAGATGATATTTAAGCTTGTCATGACCAAGTTAATGACCTCATATTTTGAGTACTGTATTCTATGCTGAAGGATTTACAAACCTCAAGACATTTGTTTTTATTAGACTGTTTTGGTCTATATTCATGAAAGAATGCAATTGTGGGTATAATGTTTGCAGTCTGTAAATATCATTAAAACTATTTTTACTGTTGTGTGGCATCAATACCGGTATACCGGTATGGACCGTATATCATTCAGCATTCGTTGCTGGACACTGCAGCACTGGGCTAACTGTATGCTGAGGCTTTTATGAGCAGACACAGGCAGTGTAAGCTTTAACTCCAGGCTCATTTTTCTCTGACACCCATAGGCAGAGCAGTGCAGCTCCACCATTAATCAGCAGAGATTAGTCGTAACGAAAGGAAGGGGCACTGTTATTAAGTAGTAATTGTGTTAAGGAGTTGCATTGGGAACGTTAGCGCTGATGGCTGAGACGCTGGCTGATAGGGACGGTGTCCTGTCAGGGACAATCTTCAGCCCACTAAATAGTGTTCAGACAGGCCAGGGTGCGGAACAACCCCACATTTATCATTCTCACACACCAAGAGCCATGGGGCTGTCACACAAAAGTAAGCATGGTTCTGTCTCACACACAAACTCACAATATACTGTACAAAGTTCCAAAGAATAATGTGTGTAAATCCCTCTCTCCCAACCCCCTCTCTCCCTTCTCTCTGCCTCTCTCTCTCATCTCACACACACACCACAGGCTTAGGCTTTGAGCTCCTCAACAGGCCCACCAAGGCAGAGGAAAGTGTGGGCAGTGTGCCAGCACTGGACTGGGCAGACCGGCACATGGCACCTCACACTGTCCAACACTACCTTCTGCTGAGAGAGAGAGAGAGAGAGAGAGAGAGAGAGAGAGAGTTCCCTCATCTTTCTCTATATCTCTTCCATTTCTAGTCTGTACTGTGCCATTGCTCAGTGATTAAAGGTATGCAGAAATATATAAAAACACAATGCTATTTACTCCAAATATCATCATGTATTTCTCATTTATTACTGCAGTTACTCTTACGATATAGGTGGCCAACATAACATTGAACAAGTTCAAACACCACACAACACATAAGATGGTTTGACTGCCCCTCTGTGATAAAAGGTAATGCTGCAAAGTCCTTGTTCAAGATTCCCAATGTACCATTGACTTACTGCAGTAAATGTCTCTAGGTAAGAATGTCTGCTGAACATGATTTACTTTACAAAATTCCTCTAAGAAAAAGCCATGTAAAATGACAATGATCCATGAACACTGATCCACTGACAATGATCCATGATCACACAAATGGATAACAACAGATAACTACATGTGAGCTGGTCTGATTGCCCATCCAGGTAAAATAGAATGCAGCAATAAAAGTCCTTTGGCTAGACTCCCAATGTTACATTCATTTACTAGTACAAATGTAAGCATTTTATTTCCAATAAGCAGCAGTTGTTATAAAGACCAAATTTGTTAATGACAATGTCAAACTGACAGACATAAAACTCATGTTAAGTGAGGCAGGTTTTTGTTGAAATTAAGTTGTGTCATAACACTTTCTGGAATTAAAATATATGGCACATTATGACAGAAAACTTAGTGGTACTGTATCTATTCCATAGTTCATCTCATGTTCATTTCACATGCAATTCTTAAAAGACTAAAATGGACATTTTAATCCAGTAATAGAAGCCATTGGGCTAGACTCCTATTTTCACCTTACATTTGCTGTTACAAATGGCTCTAGGTAAGACCATCAGCTAAATATTGCTAGAGTGCATTGCTGTGATGCACAATAGACACAAACACACCCACTGCTCCGCTGTAGTGTCAGCAGCACACTTATTTGTACAACCGGCTTCAGTTAGGAGGACACCTCAGTACAGCAGAGGTTTGATAATGTTTTAAAGGGTCCACATGGACCCATCAACTTTTTATGAAGTAAAGAATTTGATGTAGTTTGAAATTGTCCATTCATTCCCCAGCTCAAATAGTCCATATATGGAAAATATATGTACAAACCAATCTGTTTTAAGGTCACTGTTTCAGTGATGTTCAAAAAAATAAATAAAAATAAAAAAACAGCAAACCAGCAAACTTACATATACTACGCTGGTCAGTCTACGAGAGTTTAACCCCACCTATTTACACTGAATAGATCATTCACAAAAATAAAGATTTTTGATGATTGTTTTTGGTACATAAAGCCATGGTTGTAAGTGAACCTCGGAAGGAATAAAATACGAAAAACACAGGCTACGAATACAGGCTTTTTGTGATAACAATGTGATAACAACAATAATCTAATATAACTGGTTACCGCACACAAACTTTGAAGGTTCTGCATTGCTTCAAATTAGGCTTAAAGACATTTTTAATAATTTAATATCAGAAACAAATGTCAAGTGGAATAACAAGCAGGGTGTCAGCATCTAATTTAGCTAACAATGCACTTTCCCTGAGCAACACTAAAACAAGGTTTAAAGTCAATGCACTGGGAGTTTGCACAGTGTATCATGTTAGTATGACAAAATGACAATGGAAATGATGATCTTGTTTTCCTTGTTCTAGGCAGGTATAGCAGCTAACAAACTAACAAGCTTGTGTTCCTCATTTCACTTCATATCTGTTTTTGTCAACATGCACTTTGCCTAGAATAAAACTGTATTACAGCTAAAGAAGCTGTTCCTCTGTAATTATCTGTACACCACCCACAAATGCTTTCTTTTGTAACAACTGCTGTGAGCTAGGACAAGCTTTACAAAGAACTGGCAAAAGTACCATTCGACCCAAGTTTAGATTGTAATTTAAGCTGTAAATGTTGAGTTTTCAGTAAGCCAGGCTACGTTGTTGTTGCTAATCGAAATTTGGCAAGTTGGAAATGAGAAATTCGGCTAACATTAGCTTGATTACATAACAAAAAACGACTACTGATATATCATAACATTTTGACCTTTCACACACAAACAAAATAAATATAAATGAAAAATACACACAAAAATGAAATTTTAACAAAAAAACTGAGTCGTGTGCTACAGTTTCTTATTAGGTTGCGAACACATCTGTGGACAGAACATATAAAGGTCAATGTTAAGTGACTATCATGAAGTGAATACAGTATATAACTTACAAACATACGATGCAAAAATCAACATTTACATTACATTTACAGCATTTAGCAGACGCTCTTATCCAGAGCGACTTACAAGAAGTGCTTTGTCAATCTAGAGAAAGTATCTTTGCTAGTTACCAATAGCTTAGAGAAAAAGACAGTCCTGAGCTCAGATACTGCCAGAAACAAATATGTCACTGCAGAACTAGTAATTGCAATTAAGCACTAGGTACAACAAGACAGCCTTGTAACTAACAGTCTAAGCTAGAGAAAATCTTAACTCGGAGCCTACCTTTACCAGCAGAAAGACAGAATTCAATCAGAAGACAAGCACATCAACCAAATGGAGGGGGTTAAACAAAAAGTCTTTCATTCATAACACTGCCCTTGTTTAGACCTTGTTCTGTAGTTTCCTCTTTTAGGAGTGAGCGCAGACATGGGCCAAATGTGACATAACTGTAAAACATTTTTCATGTTTCTTAAGGAGCCTAGGTCACAAAGCTAGCATCTGCCAAGAGAAAGCTTTAGGGCTGTGTGTGTGAAAGCATGTCATTCTGGTTTCTGAGAGGGGAAGCGCTTCCACATGTAATGGACTGTGTCCGGCAATCGATTCTTATTCCCCTGTTGCCTTCCTCCCCATGCCCATGGATTTAAGAGCGCTACGAGGCTAGTGCTGGAACATTATGATAGCACTGAGTTATCAAGTTAATCAGCTCTGTCAGGCAAGAGTTAAATCATGAGAATGATGTTTAGTCACAGGCTGCTACTAGGACGTCAGGCCAGCACTGAGGCTTCAGATCTAAGCTTGGGGATCTTTATGAGCCATTCTCAGCTTTCAGAATGGTGTCATGTTGGTGTGATTTCTTGGAAAATCCCCAAACCATTGTCCAATACAGCTTCTAAAAACAAAAAAACATTTACATACACAATAGCCCAACAAAGTTCTTAGCTTCTCTGAGACACTGGACAAAACGGACATTTATAGTCCTGTTGCAGGTCAGCTCAATTCAACCTAATTATAATGTGAAACACACCTTGTTGTTTGAATATATCAGGGTTTATCAGGGGATAGTATATGTGAAAGCACTATCTCTTCTGAAGTCTAGGGTATTAATAGGGAATTTGTCCCCACCTTTTGCTGCAGCAAAATGTAGATGTCGGAACATTATTGTGGGCATTTCATTGCATCCAGTCTCAAAAACATTAGTGAGGACAGGTACTGATGTTGGATGATTAGCTCTCCAAATCATCCTAAAGTACTGGATGGAGCTCAATCACTTCAATGAGAGCAGTTCCCCTGCTCGACAGCCCAGTGCTGGGGGGCTTTATGTCCCTCTAGCAAACATCTGGCATCAGTGACCTGAGGCTCATGCACAGCTCCCCCAAAGCATTTTCAATTGGAAGTGCTTTTTATGATAATAATAATAATAACAGGACGCTTTACATAGTATCCAAAATAGTATCCAATGCTTTACATCCAAAAAAAAAATTCTAAAAAGACTACAGAGAAGAAAAAAAAAAGGTTTTTAGTGGAGATCTGAAGGAAGACAGAGAAGAGCAATTACGAAGAGTGGAAGGTAGAGAACTCCAGAGTTTGGGGGCAGCAGCACTGAAAGATCTACCACCCATAGTAGAAAGTCTAGTTGAGGGGACTGTGAGGAGTCCAGAATTAGAAGATCGGAGAACATGAGAGGGACAGCATAAAGAAATGAGATCAGAAAGGTATGTCGGAGCCAGACCATGTAAAGCCTTGAAGGTAAGAAGAAGGATTTTGTACTTAATCCCAGAACTAATAGGAAGCCAATGCAACTGTCGAAGAAAAGTGAGTTATAGCAATCGATGTGAGAGAAAATGAAAGCATTGATAAACATTTTAGCATCAGTATCACTCAGCATAAGGCATAAGCATACAATGTTACACAGATGATAAAATGCAGTTTTGGTGACTAGCTTAATGTGAGACTCAAAAGTAAGGGATGATTCAAGAAGACATCCAAGGTCCTTAACAAATTGGGCTGGCTTAATATAGTCGACACCATCAACGTTGACTGAAAAGTTTACTACTCAGGATAGTGAGGTTTTAGCTCCAACTAACAGAACCTCAGTTTTAGTAGCATTTTATGGAGATTACGTGAACTGTGTGCCTACAGTTGAACGTCTGCAGCATAGGATGCAAACTTAATGTAGCTGAACTCTCCAATTATAAAAGGTGTCTGAGTACGCTTGGATTTATGTTTAACAACCCCCCACACCAACCCACCCCACCACACACCAACCCACCCCACCACACACCCCAAAAGTGCAAGCCCCTTCAAATATTCTCACTCATATTTGTTTTGGTATCATAAATCTGCCATAATGTATGATCCTGAAAAAGTACTTAAAAGCATTTACATAGCTAAATCTATACTGAATTGCCTGACTAAGAGCCAGGCACTCATGTGCTAATCACACTAATGTTAAGCATGACAATTGAACCATATTGTTTACATAATCATATCGTAGTTAGACTAGCCGTGTTAGCTGAGCTAATATTGAACCATTGGTGTGCATGCCAAGGCCTAACAGGACCCAGATAAATAAATATCTGCTCAAACAGGCCATTTTACAGCATGGTTATTGCTTGTCTTGTCACATATTTCTCAAACCACATGGTTTCCAACACATCACACACAGATTTTCAATGACATCACAGTGTAGCTTTTGGCTACAGCTGAGCAACGGGACAGGCCATGTGGCTAACCTGAAGCTAGCCAAAAATACGGCAGGCAGCACTGGGCTCTGAACTTGGGCTTAGCCCAGAGGACACAATCAAGACAGGACACTACAAAAATTCTGCCACTGAAAGCTAAAACAATTCCACTGCACCGAAAACGATCCTCAGGTCAGCAGCACTGAAGATACTCAGAAAATCTGGGCTATTAAAGCAACTTATATAATGGGTTTCTCTTTCACTGCACAGCAATTCCAGTTACTCTTTCACAAGATATTGCATGTTTCTTTGCACTTGCCTGTTCCAAGAGTCTTACAAACTCCAGCACACTGTGGTGTTTGTGACGGTCTCTTCTCTAATCCCATAACCAAAATGAAAATGCAAACATATTAAAAAGGATTAGGAAATGAAGGTTTATACTGAATGCATTCACACCATAGTTCAGTTGAACAAAATTCGATTACCGCTCCAAAGTTGATGTTTTTATTTTGTTGCCTTTTCTCAACCGTGGAGCGATAGATCAATTCCTATTAGTCCGCTATATTTTCAGAACTCAATCGCCATTCGTCCAGAAGCTGCCTGGAGTATCTGAGAACACTTAATAAACGGTGGGCTGTTATTGACTTCAATTTAGAGAAAGCTGCTGAATGCTTTTCTTCCATAGAGGCCCAGAGCACCTCAGGGAAATCCAGAATTGCATTGCCATAGGAAACATATTACCACAGGTCAAAACCTCCAGTTTAAAGGATTTATTGCTGAACCCCCAATCATATTTCCACCAATCTCTTCTCTCTACTGTCTCTGATCCTCTGGAGCTTCTCTGGGTGGGAGGACAGCAGAGCTGAGCTATCCATAGCGATACATTGCAGTCTCTCTTCAAGCTATAACAACTTTCTTTTAATTACACCTTTTTGAGCATGAAAACCCTCACTGTCAGAATGAAGAGAAAATATAACTAGGGACTGTTATGTGTTGTGCAATACCTCTTTTCAGTGTCTGGTCGATCTAACATTTAAACTATCCTCCAATGCGATTACTGGGTACAACAGGTGGTACAAGACGTGACAAGAATGGCCAATACTGTTCTTATTTTCTATATATTGGAGCTTACGTTCCGTCTCATTTCTATCCTAAACCTCAGTGTCCCCTGCAACAGTGCCGTATTTCAAGTGCACTTTATTTTGAAGAGAAGTAGCAATCCTTCTCAATTACTTAGTTAAAGCATCTCACAGGAGCAAGCAGAGTGCACAGAAAATTTCCCTTATGCTTTAAAGAAAAACAACAGTGTTGAGCGATCTATCACCTATATCAGTACATCAATATTGGCGTCATGACTATTTTTTTTAGTATTGATAGACGCTTTGTTAACTGCAATGTGTACAATGTACTGAACACTTCCGATTGTTTTGAGTAACGGATAATAAATTAGAAAAAGAAGTACGTTTTGCTTTTGGAAATCTGTCTTCTGTCTGGTTAAAGAGACCATCTTACAGATCATGTATCTCAAAAGTGGGAGTAACTACTACAGCTGTTATGGAGTGAGTGAAATTCTGATGTTTTTTCTTGAGAACTGGAAAATGCTAAACGAAGCAGCTAACAGCTTAGGTTGCTGCTAAGATGCGGAATATATTATTGCAATGGTACAATTGTGATAACTGTCTACAACTCATCTTTAAAACAGAGAGAGTGGATTACTTGCATGACGGAAATTGTGAGAACAGAAGGAAGACAAGCTAAAAGCTAAAGACCTAGACACCTTAACTAACTTTGGCTCCTCCTTGGTGGCTAAAAGGGTAAAGGAACATGTCCGCTGGTGTCTATTTTATACTGAAAAATTAAATGAAATGAAAAACAATCAAAAATAGAAAAATAGAATCACTTTTTAACTTAATTACTTTGAAAATCAAGGTGAGCTACACTATAGCTAGTATTATTCATTAGCCTAATTCAGTGTCTAGGCTGGCGGTCAAGACAGTACAGGGATTCCCAATGGTTGTATGACATATTTGCGAATAAGCATGCTGGGTATTGTTCTGAGAGAACATGAAAACAATATAAAATTGTGAATTTTGTGAACTAAAAGCTGAGGGATACAGTGTTGAGCTATAACACACCACATAACAAGACTTTAAATGCTAGTTTTAGGCCAGATTGCCTCTAACATTTACAACACAGTGTAAAATTCCCTTTGTTATAATTCGTATTAACAAAAAGAAGCTATGACTTGTTCGCATGATGTTCTTTTAACATTAAGCATAAGCTCTCAGGAAGCATTAAATTAAGAAATGCTAAATCTAACACAGTTTAATGCTTTAATGCTATATTTGGAAAATATCAGAATACATAATTTACCTGCACCACCCAGCACTAGTTCACATCCATCTCAGACTGATGAATGCTACTTCATTTAAACCACACATGAACACAAACATTTAATATGCTGCTCTGTTAACCATATTGTAATTGATCTTTCAATACTCATACATACACATTTGCACACAAGTGCGGTTCAGACTCTCTTTCACTTCAAAAGTGACTCAAATATACATTGTTAATGCAGAATATTATCCTCAGACCTCATACATCAGTACTGCATCACTGTGAGCGAAATGATAGAAACTTGTATAGTCTTTATGATGGGAGCTGTAGTGCTGCCATATTCAGCACAGCAGGGCTCTTACATCAGCACCAGCCATGGCCTCCTTCTGTCAATGCTTAATTAATTTACTTGACAACTCTTAAAGGTTTCCAACCAGAGTGAAGCTGAAAATGCTGATTATGTTTTATGCCTTAAATGAATCTCTTCTTCATCCAAAAAATGAAATAAATAAAAATAAAAGAGAGTAAGGGTGGGGGGACTGGGGGCTCGTTAGGAACCATTCACAGATGCAGGTTTGTGCTTCGGTTAAAAGTCACTGAGCTTCAGGGTCTCGTGCAGCTCAAATTAACATCTCTTTACCAAACATCAAACATTGACAAAGTCCCTTTTTAGTGCGAACTGTTGGCACAGCAACCCGAGGATAATGAATTCAGATGGTATTGGAATGCTAATTCTGCCCGGCCAATCACAGTTGCACATGTAAATACAGCATTTGCATATGATGGTGTAGGATTTGAATGTAGAAAGGATCCTTAAAACCTATGAAGCTAATTGTTTAGCTGGAGAATTCCCCTCTCTTCACTGCATGTAGCGACACCAGTCTAGCAGTGTAGAGCGCAGTGTCTGAGACTAAGGTCTGGCAGGGCAGACACACACTATCGGAATTAAAATGAGTCACAAATCAGCCCTCACCGCTTTCCAATTTGCACAGCCCTGCTGGAGAGAGAGCTACAGTTCATCCCTGATTGGCAGCCAAGACTGAAATCTCTGCTGCTGCTTCTCTATTGGATTATGGGGCACTACACCATAGATCATAGCCTCAAGACTAACATTAGCATTTCCAACAGGAACCGAAAATACTTGTACATAGTACGTCTAATGAGTTGTGCAGCCACACTGCAAATTTGCTACCACATATAATCAATATATCATCTCATCTAACCCCATAGTTATTATACATCTCTATCTAAAGCTCTGGGGGTTAATTACTATAGGGGCAAAGCCATGGCCTATATTAAGCACTGCATGTTTCCCTGTCTAGTAAAAGCCTAAATCCTCCATACTAGACTGTATAATGCCAAATGAGGTCTCCAAATAATTAAGGTCATTAGTCTATAAACAGCACAAACAAGTGAAGCTGTTCCGCAAACACAGCATTAATCAAACAGGAAACAGGAAATAAGCATTAATTCAGACATGCGAAATCAATCACGGAGGAAATCGGAATCACAAATATGATTAGCCAGGGTTCAGTACTCAGAGAGGAAAAAAAACACAAAAAAGAGAAAGTACTGCAGCTTCCCACTAATATATACCTCACCAACCCCAAACATCATGTTGAAAAATTAGAAACTCCTCCAGAATTATTCATTAAATAAATGGCACGTGAAATATTGTTCCCCAGGGAGACGCAGCTGATACGTGGTGGCATATTTTGCTTTCGTCTCTCATGTTTTAGACCACCCCTTAAACTGCCTGTTGACAACTAAAACAATTTTCACTACATACATATATGTTTTATTTAATTAAGCAGAAACATACTCGCGTGTGTCTTCTTGCCAGCTGCTCAGTAACACAGGCCTTAGTGTTGTTTCTTATTGTTTACAATGAAATGCAGCAACACAGCTTTTTATCCAATTACCACCGCTAGCATAATGCTAATTTCTGGTAACGCTAACTTCCTATGTTATGTTAGTACCAAGCCAGTGGTGGTGCATTCACATTTTATGGAATATATTTCACTGTGAGGAAAATGGGTGAGGGTGAAAATAGTGTAATGACAAAAACAATGATAATCAAGGGGTTTACACAGAATGCATATTTAATGCTTACAATTATTTAGTATCATTTACCATTCATGTATTTATTATGTTATATATATATATATATATATATATATATATATATATATATATATATATATATATATATATATATATATATATATATATATATGGGAGGGGGAGGTCGCGGTCATTGGGCGGAGGGCAGGATACACCCTGGACAGGTCGCCAGTCCATCACAGGGCAGACAGACAGACACAGACAGCCACTCACACATTCACACCCAGGGGCAATTTAGCATGTCCAATTGGCTTGACTGCATGTCTTTGGACTGTGGGAGGAAACCGGAGAACCCGGAGGATTCAGACACGGGGAGAACATGCAAACTCCACACAGAGAGGATCATCTTGCCTTGACTTTTGTAGTCATTTATTCATTTAATCAAAAAATGACATGGTTACAGACCAAAATAATTTAGTTTATTCATTAAAATCTCCCACAGAAACACACATCTGGATCTGTGATTGATCGACATGCTCACAGCACACATGTGAGTGGTTAGAGGGTACATCTGCATGTCGTGGCCTTCAATATGAGTACCGCAAAATCAATAGCAATTGTAACATCTTAGGACTCATGCTAACAACAAGACACCAACATGATTAAACTAAGAAAAAAACACATGTAAACAAATGTATACAGAGATTCTGATATGAATTCCAAGAAAATGTCTGACATCAAGTAGCTCTGTAGCTCCTTTAGTGACAGGGTTGATCAGAGGGCAAACAAAGAGACAAGAGCAGGCTGAGCATCACCTTTCCAGTTTCCATATCTCTACAAGGTGCGATGATGAGGGTCAATGGGGGCGAGCAAGATCAGACAGCTAATAAATCAAACTCTTCCAAAAAAAAAAAAGGCCCTGCTATTATAATACTGATGCTGTAGACGAGCAAAACAGAGCTTCATCATTACAGCCCAGATCGATCCTGCAGAGCCGAAAGGCCTAAGAGCAGCATTTTGCTAACATGCTACGCTAAGCATAGAGGATCCCAGAGCCAACTCTCACTCTCTTTCACATTCACTCAGTGTCTCTCCCTGATCACCCATCACATGCCTCTACAGTAACACTGAACATGCTTTATGATCAGCACTCCGCAGTAATCACAGTAATGAAGGGTATATTAGCGGCCTAGCATTAAATGCTAGCAAGTGCCTTTGACTGATATTCAGAATGGCAGTGCTCTGACTGTGCTGTAGCGTCACCGCTCCCCCCTGCAGCCTGCTGTGTCTCACTAACACCCTTCACAGTGACCGCCAAAGACAGCAAGCCCCCTGAAACTGGGTCACGGGGTGCCACAAATTCAATCTGTGCAGCCAGAGGACCTGGGGATGTGGGGCAGGGAAAGTGCAGTATCGACATGGGCCCATTTCACCCTCTCACTGTCCTCCATCCAGCCCTCCGCACTGCTCCACACCCCCCAGGATTTGCTCGCACTCGCCACCCGCAAACCAGGTCACCGAACCAGATCGAGAGCGCAGGCACAGACCACACACATATGCTGACTGCAAACACACAAAGCCACGGTGATCATGAAAACAGCCACAGGGTCCTTGGCTAATGCAAAAGCCACATTTAGCATCATATTTTACTGAGCCTCAACTGCATACTTCCTTGTTGTGCAGAAAAATAACATACCCTTATTATGAAACATAACCGCTCTATGCTGTGGTTTTAGAATCAATGTCCTACTATAGGTCTTTACATTTTGAAAAAGCTACATTAGCAAAGTGTAACCTCTTGAAAATTTTAGCCTCCACCATGGGGCTTTGCTGTGTGGCCCTTGTGTCATACTGCCCTGTTAGCAGAGCAGCTAGCTGTGAAGCGAAGCGAATCCAGGAGGGAGAATTCACATCCTCAACGTGCCTGCTGACCTTTCCATGCATACGACCTCCATAATGACATTAGCACTGGAGTCGGCACCATGGATATCAATTACCTCCACTGCTGGGCCGTTAAATAGAAGGCCAAACCAATCGCCTTACAGCCTAGCTGGGCTAATTTATACAGCTCCCAAATGTATGAAGACTGTTCAGCTCCTGCCTAAAGTGCCACGAGTCTGCCTTTAACTTGCTGGGAGACAATTAGTAGCCTAAAACTCTTTCCAAAGCACCATTCTGTCCTGTTAGCTCAGTGTGAAGAGAAGGCAACACTAGAATAGAGTGCAAAGTCTTGCTGGTGATCCATCAGGTCTAGTGTCTGGCTGTTGCAAAGGGATCAGAGGGCACTTCCATTGCCAGTGCTAGAAAGAACAAATGTAGTTTAGCATAGTGTGGTCCAATAAGGAATCATCAGTATCCCTTTATCCCTGGAAAGGTGAAGATAAAAACATAACAGTTTAAAGAATCTTAAACTAGGTTTCTGCTCCTTCACAACAGCCTAAGGCCAGCTTTAAATGATGAAATTTTCACACAATCTTAGTTGCTTGAATCTTACATGAATCTAAAAATCACTTGGGCTGCATAATGTACTGCCTGCTCAGCGGCAATAGTTGCAACAGCCTTAACTTTGTGGCACCAGGTTTGTGAAACAGCCCAACAAAATGCTGGTAACATACTTTGCGACCATGTTACAGATTATTTCAACTGATTTCAACTGACATCATAGACAAGAAAAAAATGTGGTCTTCTTTTCACATTTTGTCAATTAAGTTAAGTGATACTTTTCTGATCCCACAACTGGGCAAATTCCACCTCCGCATTTAACCCATCCGTGAAGTGAAACACCACATACACACTACTGAACTCACACAGTAGGGGGCAGTGAGCACACTTGCCCGGAGCGGTCAGCTGCCCTATCCACAGCGCCCGGGGAGCAGTTGGGGGTTAGGTGTCTTGCTCAAGGACACCTCAGTCATGGACTGTCGGCCCTGGGGATCGAACCGGCAACCTTCCGGTCACAGGGCCAGATCCCTAACCTCCAGCCCACGACTGCCCCAAATCTGAGCCATTACAAAACGATCTATTATTACCTTTACTGAACCAGGAAAGAAACTCTCTGAGATTAAATATCTCTTTTTAACAGTGTCCTTGCCAAGATAGGTAGCAGCACATAAAAAAAAAAAAAAAAAACACTTTATAAACATACAACAGGAAACATAATAATCAACAGCCAATAATGAATAATTTACCCACTTCCACTGTTTGAAGAATATTTAAAAACTATTGAATGATACAAGTTCCCAAAGTTCTTACTGTAACAATTTCCAATCAAACGGTGCAGCATAAGTAAGAATGCACACATTTTAAAAGTGATCATAATTCCTGGTTCCTATTTGATTTGATTAAAGTTACATAGATAGTTAATGTAGTCAATGTCAGCAAAGCTGCTGTTTCGTAAAGAACACAGTGGTGAGTAATCAACCAAAAATTTGTAATAAATGTTAAAGCATCATAAACATAAAAAAGTAGCAGAGAGAAGTTTTTTGGTGTCAAGGGATAAACAAGACTTATTCCTGAAATAAAATCTCAATTTCATCAATTTCTTCTAAGGAATTCGTATACACATATTTTCAACCACGTTTCCCTTTAAAGTAGTGACAGGCTTGAGGACATTTTCCTTAAATTTGTAAGCAACATTTTTTAGCTTTGCCAACGTATAAAACAAGTTTGAGACCATAAAGTCTGCATTGTATAATATTAAAAGGATGTTGTAAGTTACAAATCCAAGCTTTGTGTAGGTGCTGAACAGCAGATAACAGCATCATCTGCATATTCATGAAAATTTACATTTGACAAAGACTATTAATATGTACAGTAAAAAGTAGAGGCCCCAGAATTGATCCTTGAGTTACACCCTTGACATGAAACCTTCAGCCTGCACACACAGTGAATGTACTATGTTTTCTTGAAGCCTGATTATCAGATATAATATTATTAATCGTTAAAAACTCCTGCTGCTCACACAAAAAAGATTCTAAAATCGTTGCTAAAACCAAAAGTTTAGAAATTTGCCTAATTATTATTATTCAACATTGCAGAATGTCATCCTTTTAAAAGTGGAATAACAAAAGCCAGATGAATGGAATTTCCTATATAACTAATTAAAGATTAAAAATTAAAAAACTAAAGGTACAACAATTGCATCAGCTGCTAGCTTTAAGAACAATGGTCCTCATTCACCAACCATCCTTAAGAAGACGTTTCTTCTTAAAATTCACTTAGACAGTTTCCACAAAGATTCTGACATTCACTGATGTTTTCTTAGGATTTGATCTTAGGTAAGAACAGAATCTACACACTAGCTCAAAAGTGTGAACAATTCTGCAGTTTAAGAACACAACATTAATCTGATGTAGACTTAAAAAAAACAATTTAAGATAAAACATGGGAAGATATTGGTGAATGAGACCCAATGGATCTACATTACATTTTTATGCAATTCAGAACTAGAGATGTGTTCAAAACCAAATGACAAATTTCCACAATAGTCACTGTCAAGATCTAACCACAATAAGCATGTTGAAGGAAGAATTAACCTTTGTCTGAAATTTTATTGTAATTTTTTTATAATGCAGGGTGGAAATTCTGTAGCATATTCAATACCAAATACAGAGTTTATGCTTTTCCAGAATCACTGGGAATTATTACAATTGGCTGTAATTTCAGAAAGATAATAGCTTTTGATTTCTAACTGCAGCTGTGCACTTATTTTGTAATTGTCTAAAAATCATCCAATCTGATTTATGACCAGTATGCCTTGCCTTTGTCCAAGCCACATCACACTCATGCAAAAGACTATCTACATCCAAATTAAGGCACACATTGTCATGACCTTTAACTATATTTTTAAAGGGTGCATGTCTTAACAATTTCACTAAAACCATCATAAAAATATTTCCAGTAATTTTGAACATCAGGGATAAAATAAATCCTCTCCCAAACAAAATAAAACAAGTAATGCAAAAAGCTTGCACAACAATATGTTTAAAATTTCTTGTAACTAGAATGAATAGAATGCGCAGCTTAGATTTCTGTACTTTTGCACTTCTGATAGTGGCAATAACACAGATTACTGATGTCATTTTCAAAAACTGAAGCTATGAGCTGAGGGTGTCCTGTAACAACCAACAATAATGATCTGATTTAGAGCTCACCAACTCCAAAGCCAACAACTTTTATAGCAAACAAATTTTATAATGCCCCCACCCCTTTTTGGCTGGTCAGTCCTAAATAAATTCTATCATTCAATATGAATGTCCTAAATGAATGTTTAAAACTGATTTTCTAAGCCAAGACTCAGAAAAAAGAAAAAAGAAGAAAAAAAAAAAACTTCAGCTCCAGTGGTCTTAGCCTAGATTCAAATCGAATCCATCAAATCGAATTGTAGTGTCGGCGCAGAAGAAACGTGCGTATGGGTAAATGCTCATTTATTGAATGGGCACTTCAACAGCCAGCAAGAAACCCAGTCCAGAAATGCCTCCCTGCCATTCAAACACAAAACACAGGGAGGACACAACATACAAGGAGGGCAGACACTTCTAACCACTAATTACACTTCAAAGCCCACCCTCCTCGGACACAATTACTCCAACAACATCAACAACCTCCACAATAACAGCAATGATAATTATCTTTTTTAACAGGGAGCGTGCCTGCCCCGAGTCACTCTGCATGGTCACAACCCCTAAGCGCCTCACAGCAGTGCGATCCACAGTAGACGCCACATCATTTTAGCTGGCTGGCTGGCTGGCTGGCTTGCTAGTTACACTAACTGGTTACCACCATATAAGCAGAACTATCTGTGAATCTTATCAGCTTTGTGCTTTGTGAATCTTACCAAATAATGCTGCTCATTTGTTGGTAAACCAGCTAGTGTGATTAGAAAGTTAGCCAGCATGCTAACATTAACATGCTAGCTCTTTGAGCACCTCGTTAGCTGTGTTATCCTTCTGTTAGGGATGGGAGTCGAAACCAAAATAAGTTCGTCAAGTACAGGCATTCAAGAATCGAAAGTCAGCCATATATATTCCGCTATCACTGTCTAGACAGCCAGTCCACAACACATACATCAATAGTCCAGATGAATTTTCCTTTACACAACGTGGAAAACAAAGTGAAATTTGTAACAAAATACTGACTTACAATCAAAAAGCATTGCCAGTGCCAAAACATCTACCCACCTGAATAGTTGACAGAGAAGATCATCAGGTACAGCTTACCCTGCCCTGTAAACCAGCTAGGTTAATTTAGCTATCATTAGCTCTCCAAATTTCCTTACTAATGTCAAATGTAATTAATATTGTACTCCTTATTTTTGCCAGATATCCTTTTTTCCCCATGTCATGGTTGTTGGAATTGAGGTTAAGATGTGGAATTCCCAATATGGAATTCCTGTAAAACCTTTTGGATTTCAACAACCATACTTGCTGTAGTCACACCCAGTTTTAAGGGTATTTACATACCTGTGCAGTAATTGCTTTCTTCTCACACTCTGACATTATCATTATAAAGAATGTAACAGTGACTGCTGGAAAAATAACAGAAAGATGCAAACATAAACAACATCATAAATGGTATACATAGCGCAGAAAACATTCATGAAAAATACTGTCAAGGTGCACAGACATCATGTCTCAGACAACTTACAACCTCAGCATGTAAAGCTGGCCTAAGGATACAGTATGCAAAGTTGGGACTGCAATGGCATGTAGTTACAGTGTGTTGTCAGAAGCATGGTCATGCATGGAGACATGAGCAGCGGTGGGTATGGCTGGACACAGCTGGGCTCCTGAGGTGTTTGGACCCCTGAGAGTGCAGAGTTTCCCCTGGGTAATGTCACCATGCACTGCTGCCCACACCACAGCTGACAAAGAGGCAGCAGGCCGGTCTACCCCTGTCTGAAACCTTCGTCATGGTATACAGAGGAACTATATTGGGATTGTGAGCTAGAGACATGCTGGAGCCAATTCCGGGTCTGTGAATGAATTAATTTGGGCAGCTTTCATAAGGTACCAATATGTCAGCTTTATACAGTGTGGATGACAAATTAAAATATATTAAGTTAGAAATAAAATTAGAAGATTTCTCTGCAGTTTCTTAGTCTGAAGAAAATGTAATTTTTTCTCATACTCTACCAGCATGTCTATCCAAAGAAAAACAATTATTTCCAAAATAGTAACTTCACAGGACAGAGCAAAACTTTCTTTACTTTCAATCTAAGTTAATTGAGAGAAATTTGATTCTAAGCAATTTTGGAGCATTTCTATTGGTCCAATCATATCAAATGTTCACACAATGCAAAGAACAACTACTGAGCTCAAATGGTGCAGAAAAATAAGAATCTAAAACAATGGAGATGCATGTTTTCCGTTGGACAGTGATGATATGGGGATGTTTTTGGGAAAATGATTGCTCACACTCAGTTCTAAATCTACATTACCCCTTTGAATTCCCAGGCTTATGATGTCGTAAGGTTTATTTATGTCCTTCTCAACCACCATCATCTGTTAGCTTTCTATGCTTTTCACTAAGTCATGAGTATTCTTTAAGATTGGCCAACTGACAGACATCAGCACAGTCAGCAGCCATGATGTCACACTAGCAATTTTACCGTGCACTCTGTGTCTTCCCAGAGATCAGGAAAAGTGTGTGTAAGTGTGTGTGTGTGCGTGCGTGCGTGTGCGTGCGTGCGTGTGAGAGTGTGTGTGAGAGACAGAAATAAATGTGATTTTTTGTTATGCTCCACCAAAAAGCACGCTATTTAATACATTCTTAATGTATAGTGTATGTTACAGCAAGACAATATCTTTGTCACCAGTCCTTACACATTACATTTCCTTGTTAAATATAATGGTTTGGAAATGGTCCCCAAAAGGATTTCTAGTGACCATTGCCCAGAATAGGGTGGTGGGGGTAAATTGCTTGGAGTTACATCCCTCTTTGCAGGGAGGTAGAGAAGGACTGTTGTTTTATTATAGTGCCACTGGAGCTTACTACAAAAGAAGATAGTGGGTGCATGTGAGAGAGGGAGAGAGAGGGAGAGAGAGAGAGAGAGAGAGAGAGAGAAAGAAATGGAGAGAAAGAGATAGAGACTGAAAAGAAAATATGCAGGTGAAGTAGATGGAGAAAGAACAACAGTAAAAAATGGTTAAAGACGATGAAAGCACAAGCAGCACAAACAGTAAGAAAGGAAGAGTTGGAGAGTGTGCGCACAAGAGAGAGGGGGTGAGAGAGAGAGAGAGAGAGAGAGAGAGAGAGAGAGCCAGAGTGCAGAAGAAAGAGTGGAGGGGGTGGATGTGTTAATACACAGGAACACTGCATCAAACCAATGCACTGCTCTGAGCGGGATGCGTCAGCAGTACATTCACGTTTTCACTGAAGGACAAAAGGAGGAGATAGAGCGGAGCGGCTCGGGTGCCTGCAACCCCGTCACATAAAGAGAAAAAGAGAGAGAGAAGCCTGAGCACCAGGGAGGGGGGTAAGGACTCGCCACTGGCGCCGCCACCACCGCTGCTGCCGTTGCTGTGGACAGGATTCACCTCTGGGTGCATGTGTGTATGCATCTCTCCCTCGCTCCCTCTCTCTCCTCTTGCCTGTCCGCTTGCTTGCTTGCCTGTCCAGCTTCCACCGCAGACCCCCAGCCAGCCCACAAGCTTATAATCAGAAGCAGAAGAACTGCCACAACTTACTACCTCAAGATGCAGGAATAAAGGAATACCGCAAGATCTGCACCGGGGGACAAACTACGGACCCCTCTTCAAGACAGCTCTCCGAAATCAACAGTACGTCATACAGCAGGATCAATTCCTCCTTTTCTAATACTAAAAAGAGAGAGAGAGAGAGAGAGAGAGCGAGAGAGAGATAAAGAGAGAAAGAGGGAGAGCAAGAGCAAGAGGGAGAGGGAGAGAAAGGGAGAGGGAGAGAAAGAGAGAAAGAGGGAGAGAAAGAGGGAGAGAAAGAGAGAGAGAGAGAGAGACAGAGAGAGAGAGAGAGAGAGAGAGAAAGCGATCGCTAGAGAGCTTCACTGCTGCGCTGCTGCTGCCCCCTTCCTCCCCCTTCCTGCTCCCGCACCACTACCCCCGAGCCCCCCTCCGGAGAAATTGACGGATTATTGCTAACTGTGCACGCGGCAGTCTGCTGCTGCTACGGTGACGGGCAGGAGAGCAAGGCGAGTTAAAAAAGCAAGACCGAATGACCGCAATGTGCATCTGTTAGCCTTTTTTGTATTCATCAGTGCACGGCTAATCAACTGGACAAGTGTCGAGGAGGGGGGTGTGCAATGGCAAAACTGAGAAGCGAGTGAGTCTTTAACACAAAGGAAGAAAAACTGGAAGGACTTGGGATTTCATTCCCCACTCTACAAATTTTTCCCTTCTTTTTCCTCGCTACGTTTTTTTAATGTGCTTGCAGTTTGGCTATGGAGTCTTGTGAACAATGTTCAGTGGTATTCAGCGTCGGCTTCCAAGGACAATCAGTGGGGGAGCTGAGAGGAGATCTCTTCCAATCTGACTGGATCCATGCACCTGCTTAGCTCACTGGGCCTTACCTCTTACACCAGTTTCTCTAAATGCTGCTTCTCTCTGGAATTCAAAGGAGCCATTTTGTCAAAGCAGTTCACAGTCCACTTTACTTTTCTAACAAGAAATCTATCAAAATGTTGCAGAGGTCTTGTTGAAGCCGACCAGGCTTGCGCAAATTGAAAAAGGGATAATCAAAGGAGAATCCCAGCAAATTCCGTACTAATGAGGTAAGTGTTTTGGATTTATACTTCTTTCTTTGACTGACATCCTTGTTTCTTTCTTTTGGAATCATTTGCGCTCTTCTCTCCCCTTCCCTCTATCCCTCACTCTGCCTGTCTCTTCTCTGTGTTTAACACAGCACCATCCTGCACTGTCGATGGAAAACAGAAGCAGTGTCTTGCTCAAACCAGGGTAGGGCCACTGTTCTCCGTTCCCGAGCCGAATCCCCACACGATGTTGAATTATGAACGCGCCACATCATGAGTCTCTTGTGGCAGGTAACTGTGCACCGTGCCTGGAACGCAGCCCTGCTCTGTGCAGTCTACCTCATGGTGCGAGCGTGGAGTGTGTGCGCCGCCCCCACCGGACCGCAGAACTGCCCAGCCGTCTGCTCCTGCAGTAACCAGTTCAGCAAGGTGGTGTGTACCAGGCGTGGCCTGGTTCGTGTGCCCCCTGGCATCCCCACCAACACGCGGCACCTCAACCTCATGGAGAACAGCATAGAGATAATCCAGGCTGACACCTTTCGGCACCTCCACCACCTGGAGGTGCTGCAGCTTGGCAGGAACTCCATCCGGCAGATTGAGGTGGGGGCCTTCAACGGTCTCACCAATCTCAATACCCTGGAGCTGTTTGACAACCGGTTGACCGTAATCCCAAGCGGTGCTTTTGAGTACTTGTCTAAACTGCGGGAGTTATGGCTCAGGAACAACCCTATTGAAAGCATACCATCTTATGCATTCAACCGAGTCCCCTCGCTCATGCGTCTGGATTTGGGAGAGCTGAAGAAACTGGAGTATATTTCTGAGGGTGCTTTTGAGGGATTATACAACTTGAAATACCTAAACCTTGGAATGTGTAATCTGCGGGAGATGCCTATTCTCTCTCCATTGGTGGGTCTAGAGGAGCTTGAGATGTCAGAGAACTACTTTCCGGAGATCAAACCTGGATCCTTCAGGGGCCTAAAATCTCTCAAAAAGCTCTGGATTATGAACTCCAGGATCACCACCATGGAGCGAAATGCTTTTGATGATGTCACAGCCTTGGTTGAGCTCAACCTGGCACATAATAACCTTAGCTCTTTGCCCCATGACCTTTTTGCGCCCTTGAGTTACCTAGTAGAGCTGCACTTGCACCATAACCCATGGCGGTGTGACTGTGACGTTGTGTGGCTAGCCTGGTGGTTGAGAGAGTACATCCCTACCAACTCCACGTGCTGTGGTCGCTGCCACACCCCTGCACACTTACGCGGGCGATACCTAGTGGAAGTGGACCAGACTACCTTCCAATGCTCTGCTCCCTTCATCCTGGATGCTCCACGGGACCTTAACATCTCTGCAGAGCGAGTAGCTGAGCTCAAGTGTCGTACAGCCCCCATGTCTTCTGTCAGATGGATTCTGCCCAATGGAACAGTTCTGACCCACGGCTCCAATCATCCCCGGATATACGTGCTCAATGACGGAACTCTAAATTTCTCCAACGTGCTGCCATCTGACACAGGTGTGTACACCTGTATGGTGACAAATATGGCCGGAAACTCCAATGCGTCGGCCTACCTGAATGTGAGCGCAGCTGAGCTCAACACCTCTGAGCACTTGAGCTACTTCACCACAGTGACTGTGGAGGTGGTGGAACCCACGTCCGAGGAGGTGATAAAACCGAAGACGGTCACGGCCTCGCCCTCCGTCTTCCAGCCTGTGTTTATCTCAACACCAACTGTGCTGCTGCAGACTCCCCGACAGGTCAGCGTGCCAACAGTCCGAGGAACAGTACGCCCACCTGCCAGTTTAGATGAGGTGATGAAGACTACAAAAATTATCATTGGCTGCTTTGTTGCCGTCACACTGCTTGCTGCAGTTATGCTGATTGCGTTCTACAAGCTGCGCAAGCGGCACCAGCAGAGGAGCACGGTGGCAGCTGCCAGGACTATAGAGATCATTCAGATGGAGGAGGATGTTCCTCCTACCACCTCGGGGACAAGTATACCAGGAGAGGGCGGGATGGTGCTGCCAAGCCTGAGAGATCGTAACAGCACCTACAAACCCAGCTACAGCACCTACAAACCAGCACACTCTGCTCCCTGGACAGAGAACAACATTGGCAACTCTCTCCACCGCCCTCGGCCCACCACCATCAGCACCATCCCTGAGCCCTACTTGATTAAAACCCACACCAAGGAGAAGGTACAGGAAACCCAGATCTAATGTTCCCTTCTCCTTCTCCTCTCTCCCTTTTCCTGTTCCTCATGAAAACATGCAATAGAATGCACAAAGAAAAGACAGCGATTACTTTTGTACCCAGTGCAAAAATGAGACTGTTTTTCTTGTACATGCTTATATATAAGTATATGAATATAAATATATAAATTAATCCACTATGGGATGGTAAGAGAAGCAGATTATATAAAAATGAAAATGAATTTAAACTATTTTCTAACTTGTAACTTCTATTTAAGATGGAGATATGTGAAGATGCTGACGTGACGCTGCAAATGAGGACAGACTTGTTTGAAAAGGGCACTCTGTGGTTTTTAGACAATGCTAGACAGGATCCGGTAAACTTTCTACATAAGTGTCCCCAGAACAATCTTTACAGGTTTATCTTGTAAAAGCAACAAGAATTTGTAATGTGCCAAATGTTATACATGCAATAAAAGAGTTTGGGTTTAAAGAGATATCAGAACAAAACACTGCAAAATATAGTCTATATTAATGCTGCAAAAAGGAGCTTCTCCTGAGTCTGCTTTTTGGTAGCTATCAGGCAAATGGTTTTGGTCTAATGTACTATTTTGCAGCAAGTGGTTAACTCAATATTTGCCAAACTGCCAGACCTTGCAGTGAGAAGAAGTAAGGCAATTGGGTTTCTATTTATTTTCCTTTAATATCCTTTTCGGCTTTAAATTTAGTTCTGGCCATTGCCTTCTCTGTTATTGGTTGCTTTCTCTATACTTTTAAAAACCCCAAAATGCTTTCTTAAGGCTTGAGTGGCTTTTAGGGCTAAAATAGAATAAACACGTTACAACAGTTGCCTCAGATTAGTAGTGTAAGGGCTGAACAGGATGTTCATTTGCAACAATGCAGAGATAGTTGCCATGATACGAAGGTTTACTGCAAGTTAAAATTAACATGACTGCTTACTATTTTATTTTTGTTGAGAAGGAGATACAAATGAATGTGTGCATTATGGGCTGTCCTCTATGGTGATCGTTCAAACAGTGAATTCCTTTGTCCTTATTTTGAGCAACACTATTTTTATGAGGAGTCTACAAAGGTTACAACAATAAAACATTTGGTTTGTATTTCTCTAAACATAACTCTTTCCTCTCGCCTTTTTTTCTACATACTGCAGAGCGTGTGTCCAGTTGTTTGCAAAAAGTTTGCAAAAATTGCATGGAAGCAGCAGAGATTACGCTCCTCTGTCAAATGTCATTTCAGAATGTACCATGTTTGTGTCTGCAGCTCCAGTGCGCAAAAATTTCACAGCCCATTTTGCTGAATCTTATTTGGTGATAAACTGCTTGCTGGGGAGATTCTAATCTTTAACGTATCTGCAATGGCATATGGACCCAGTAGTGGCTGCAAAAAATGCATACTACTGAAATATGGAAACAAGTTAATGACAACAGAAACATGGCACCAACATATCTAAAGAAAAAAATGGAGTCTGCTTTTCTGGCACAGTAAATACAGTGTGTTAGGCAGGCATTTGATAAGATCTCTTTACCCAGCCATAATGACATTACGAGTTTCCCCATTCAGAGCTCAGGTGACACAGCTGCATTTCAAGCAGATGACTAAGAAGGTTAAGTGCGGCTTTTAATATCATCCATTGTTGATCTACTTAACCTGTAGCACATGCCAAATTAGGTATGGAGTGCAAGTGTTGTTATATCCAAAGTGAATGTACGTGAATTACATTGTGTGATTTCCAGACTCAATTTCGTGTTTACAGCATAGTCTTATAAACACTCTTCAAAATAAAGGTGCCAAAATGGGCTCTTTGGAGTGATGCCATAAATGAACCACCCTGCTTCCCTAAAGAACCTTTCAATGGATGGTTCTTTAACCCTGACATAAAACCATGGCAGTTTCTGCCTTTTAATCTGCTCTTCTGTGTTAATCACATTAATTCTAAACACCATTTTTGCATTTATCTGACATGTAAAGAATGTGATCTAACAAAGCTGAAAATTCGAAGAAAACACAGGAATCAGAATATAAGTCAAATATCAGCAGTGTTTTTTAACTACCCTTATTAAACAAATGAATGTTAAGCAAGCGGACAAGTCCAAATTGTCCATCCAACAATATAGGAAGTTTTGTATGTCTTTTATATAGTGATAGAAAACAGTTTATCAAAAGAAAACCCTGATTCTACATGCCAATGTTTCATTTTAGCAATATGTACAAGCTTGCACCATAACTCTGCAGCAGAGATAAACGAGTTAAAGGGGCCTACATTCTCAGAATGGATCGCCTGAGAGATGCTCAGGGACAAAGAATATTTTTTTTGTAAATTAGATCAGTACAGTGAATATTGGTACGTCACTAAAACTGTATGTCTAAGCCAAGAACAATTTTACAACTTTATTTTTAAGACTGATACTTCAATTCAATTCAATTCAACTTTATTGTCATTATACAATACAGGGTAGTACAGTACAACGAAACACTATCGGGCTACTTTTCCAGTGCAGTAATAAAAGATAAATAGCAACAGTGCAAAGACAAAAGACAGTAAAAGACAAGACAAAAAGTGCACGTTCGCTACTTGTACTTACTGACTTACATATAATGCATATTCTTAAACAGAAAATGTTTTAATGTTACACTTTTTCTTTTCTGATACTGATACCAATACTGAACCCTTTGACCAGACACCTGCCTGGTAATAACATGAGCAAATTTTACTAATGATGAGCATACTAGTCAAAAAAAACTCCACTACCCCAGTAGTCTGGTGAATCCAGATGTGATCTCATAAAGAGAATTTCTATGGACAGATTTGGGCTAAATTTCAGTGGGAATGTAGACTTATTATAGTGGGAACAACCTAAATTTGTTTGAAATGTATAAACCTATTCAATGCCTTGTGAAATGGAGCTTATAATAGGTCATGATGGTGCACTGACTAACATTTATCTGATGGACAACAAGCTTCATCATTAGCCCATCAATGTAATCTAAGGCAGCATGGTTGAAAACTCCCCTCAAAAACTCCTAATAAGCATGTTGAGGTACCTTGCGTGTGCAGAGAAAACATTACATGTCATAAAAATAAACCTCTTGTAATTGATAAACAGCCTCGTTAGTTAACGTTAGCATTTCACTACCTAGCTTGTTTTGCTTGTCTTACAGATAGAGATGTTAAAAAACATGGACTAGAGGACACTGGGGTGGGTTTGAGAGGGAGTGTACTGTTGTTTGCAGAAGATTTTGCCACAATGCAGCACCAAAACTTAAGACGTTGTCCCCATATATACCTGTATTGTGATATAACTACCCCATAGGAAGAACTACACAGACAACATGACATCACACAATGTGTGCTTTTCAGTCTAGATTAGTTACAGGATGGAATTACATATGTTCCTTTTTTCCCTCAGAAAACCCTCTTTTGAGTGAGTGGCCTAACATTCTCATACTGAGTTAACTCCTCAGCATTTCAGACAGAATCTTTACAGGCACAAGCCTCAGAATCTTTACAGACACAATCCTTTTTACAAGTCCTCTTCATTGACTCCCAGTGTACTGAAAATATTAACACATTTCTTCCGACACCATGCAAAGCAAAGGCTGTTTTAGGCTTGAATGGGCGCTAATGTGCTATTAGGTTGTACATTTTTAGCATGAGGCGAAAGGGGTAGAGGGTGTAGTCTGTAATCAGGGGCAGAGTGTCTCTCAGCTCAGAACTGCAGTAACCCGACATTAGCACACTCACGCACACACACGCAGCAATTTCCTGCCCTCCCGGGGCACTCAGGCCACAGCACCCACACCAGTGAGGGAACAGCGCCGTAACACCGCACACAGTAACACACTGGGATAATTACCCAGCTCTGTGCTTCTACATTATTCAGAAGAAAATGTCTTGATGGTGCAAGTGTTGTGTTTGTGGCTGATGAGCCTTGTAAATTTAATCTTTAATGCCAGGAGGAATCATTCTGCATAGGTTGATTTGACATGCTCTCTAGACTAGCAATATGGTGCGAGATTAAGTTCATTTCAAGTTCAGCCTCATTTTAAGAGTCAAATGTGCCTTTGTAAGCCTTAAATGAAAGAACATTAGGGTTTGGTAGAGCTCTTTATGTAAGTTTTACCATTTAAGCTACTTGTGACTTTACACACTTAAAAGTAAAGGGTCATAAACAGTTCTTGTTCTGGACATATGGTAGAACCTTTAGAAGCTTTACATGATGCTGAGAGCAGTTCAAGTCTTAAAAAGGTCACACATCACTTTAAAAGAGCCACACATTGAACAGTTATTTAGGGAACCTGAATATCAATTTGATGTTCAGGTTCCCTAGACATCGATCCAGAGCGCTCTTTGGCATCTTTACTTATAAGAGTGTACCCTGACTCCCCAAACGGTCCACCCACTGGCTATACCACTGTTATCTTCAAGGGGACTCATCCACAGGCGGCATGTGTAATCTTCCAATCTTTACGGCTCATGTCAGACTGAGCCACAATTCAATATCACATGAACGCAGGCTCTAATTTGCCTATGAGTGGGCCACCATTTGAAAGTTCTGTCAGATATTTAATAGGCATAGAGTCTGTGCTTGTGTGCTGCTGTGGTCCTTGGCTTATCATTTCGCTCCTATTCCCCCCTTTCCTTTTTATGATGCTAATTGACTTAACATTATTGACTTTCCACGTCAACATTACCGCAGCGAGGAGCTCACTTTAAGGACGTGCTCGCTAGGGAAGGAGGCTGCTGTTTGATGGGTTCTCCATGGGAGACTTATCACTCGCACAATTATCCTGACAGATTTGAGGATTGCTTTTTCCCTTCTTCCGCTGACTGATATGTTGGTTTTCTGCAGTCTGATAGATAATGATGAGGAGGGAGATGGAATGGGGTGGAGAGGAGCACACACCAGATGTTTATCAGTTAATGAAGTGTCTGGGCTGGGCTACGGTGGTCCTTTCTCTATCCAGTGGTGCGCTCTGACCTCCATCTTGGTCAGTATAGCATTTGGTTTCCTATTTTCTGTGAGGTGAGGTATTACTGAGATGACTGATGGAGAAATATGACGGTAGCGTGAACATCTCATGCTTCATTAACCTCTATTACTCACTACCAAGGTTGGGTGATATGGCAAAAAAATTCAATACTTCCACCAAAAAAAAAGCAAAAACAAACAAACAAACAAACAAACAAAAAGCCACATAACAATATTCTTTGTATCTGAAATTTGGTAAATTAAAACAGGCTTACACACACACACACACACACACACACACAAAAGTGGCACATTTATAAAATACCAACAAAAATATAACTACAAACACTTTTATTCATCCAATTAAATTAGACTAATTCCTCACTTTTAATCAAACATGTAGCTGGAAAGTGTTTTGTAAGTCCTGTCGACATTCATCATATGCTTAGAAATGGATAGTGACATTAATAGTGATGTAATAATAATGATAATGATAAATACTGTCACATAGCCCATCCTAATCGCTACTGTAACTTAATAATAACCTAATTATTTTGAATTGCTTTTCTGTGTAGTTGCTGAATATTAAGTATTAGGATAGGGACGTCCATCAATGTAAGGAAGATAAATTGCACAAAGCATTGTTTACAGCAAAGAAGGTAGGCATTCCCCTGAGATCTTTCACAATACATTTTGGTATAACCAATGAAAAGATGCATTAGCATGTGTGTATTGATAGCTAATGGGTTTAATGAGCCTCAAAGACCTAAAGAGTCTTCCTACCGGCAGACTTGAGTGATAGGCGAGAGAAGCAAGTCTAACTTCCTCTCGTTTTCCGTCCTTCTGGACTTTTATTATACAAAAAATTGCTAATAATGTCTTTATTGTCACTCTTGTAAAGTGTTGGGACCTTAAGAATGCCATGTGCAGACTGCAAAAGCAATTTACAGTCAGCATGACTGATGTGAATCGTACATTATTGTGTATTATTATAAACCCATTTAACCCTCATTCCGCTTTGACATTTCTGCAGCGTGTGATGGACTAGTATCTCAGAGCAGATAAAATGCACCAATCTGATCAAGCCACCAGGAAATATCATCTGTGATCTTTTCTTACTGGCCCTGAGAGAGACAAATCATATTTCCGTATCAGAGATTTTGTCAGAGAATGTAACAATGTTGTTCCGCTTTCATTGCAAACCAGCAACTGCAAAAGGACCGTCTTTGCACATTTTTAAAGACAACCTGACAGGCTGAATTTCCTCCAATCGATTTCCATCCGAGGACAGGCCGAGCAGTAGTGGATGGATGTAGCAATATGCTCTGACAGACAGACGAATGAAAAAAGTCTTTCAGATTTCATTGGAGAGGAAAATGAAACATGTTTAATTTAGTATGATTCTGTTATAGCAGCCTTACGCTTTTTACCGAGTCATTACAGAACAGGTATAAAGCGTAAGGCAAGAGAGCAGCCATAGGGCATGTCCTAATTTTACATGTCAGCAGCTGTCCACAAGTGTGTGTCTGCGTGTGCGTGTGCACAATATGACTAAAATCAGGACTCTGGAGAAAAATGAATGTTTAATATTCAGTGTGCTCTATTTGTTTATTTGCTTGCTTGCTTTTAATATAGTATATTCGTTTTGCACTCATTATCCTTTAAAAAGAAGTCACATTCATGCAAAGCAAAGTTAAATGTAGAGGCATGGAGGACAAGGCGGGGGAAAAAAAAAGCAATTCTTCTGTTGACATAAGAAAACAATATTTCTACCTGACATCACTATATGGAATATAGATGAAACAAGTAGGATTTTTCAAGGGCTTAATAGCTTCAGTGTACATTTGAACATTATGAATGCAGCTTCTGTGCCTGAAGGTGTGGCATGATCAATGCCATTCCATTCTAGGCTCTAACACACTGTTCTTTTGGAGGCCAGATGAAATAGAGGGCAAATGCACGCAGGAGAGCTAAAGTGAGTGTGTGTGTGTTGCATTGACTAGTCTATCTATTTCATGATAAGAACCAGGAGGTTTCATTTATCCATCAATTAACAGGTAAATTAAAACCTTGTTGCTGTTCTACAAAAGACAAATCTGGTTGTAAAACTTGTGGAAACACAAGAGGCTGCCTTTCAGTCAAGCTAATCTAAACCTTAATGCATGACTGGCACACTGGGAATGGCATGATTTCCCCTAGCTGCCCAATAGAAAGTAACAGAATGCAGAGTAATACAGCATCATTTCAGTGGTTTATCTCAAAAAACGAACAACGACACCTCAACACTGGCAAATTTCTCATGCACTCAGTAATCTCATTTTAAAAAATGTGCAGATTAAATTAACACACCGATTATGCACTTTTATGTTATGTCAGGAAAAGGATTCATTAAAAATGTGTATTTACAGGCAAAAACACATTAAAGAATAAAGGTGAAATATTCTGAAGGCAAGTCATACACTCTCCCAAAAACAGTTTACTTTAGTGTTGCTACAGAACAAGGCTGCCCAAAGTGTCTTGTGCAGGCCAAAGCTGACCTCTGAAGACACTTGATTTGGTCCACCAGAAAGGAACCCCTATCATCAAATCAACAAATAGTGTGTGCCAGTGAATAATCCAACAATTTAAGAACAAAGTTCCTCAATAAACAACTGCAAGGATTTAGGTATTTCACCCTCTACGTTGCCTACTGTCAAAACAGTTCAGGGAAGCCAGAGAAACCTTTGTGTGTATGAAGGACAAGGCCAAAACCCACAACTGTATGCCCATGTCCTCCAATCCACACAGCATTTAAAAACAGCACGCTTCTGTGATGGACATCATCACATGGAATACTTTGACAAACCATTTGTTGCTGCATCCACAAATGCAAGTTAAGACTTGACTATGCACAGCAGAAGCCATATGTCAACAATGTCAAGAAACACTGCCAGCTTCTCTGTGCTCGAGCTCATCTGAAATAGACTGATGGACAGTGGAAACGTGTTTTGTGGTCTGATGAGTGAAACCTTCAAACTGTTTAAGGAAATAATGGATTTTCTCTGGGCCAAAGAAGACAACAACCATCCTGATTGTTACCAGCATTAAGTTTAAAAGCCAGGGTCTGTCATGGTATGGGGGTATTAGTGGCTAACTTGCACATCTGTGTAAGCATGATTAATGCTAAACCTATAGCTATATATACACATGCATACATACATACATACATACATTTTGGAGCATATGCTGCTTTCTTGACTATGGCTTTTAGGGGTGGTCATACTTATTTCAACAATGCCAAGCCACCGTTTGTGTGTTACATCAGGATGGCTGCATAATCAGAAAGCATGGCTGTTACAATGGCTTGCATGAAGATCGAACCTGTCTCTTTCTAAAAAATTGTTGTGTATTATGAAGCGCAAAATATGACAATTAACGCCCCATGCAGGTGCACAGCTGAAGACTTCTATAATGGAAGAAGGGAAAAAAAATCAAAACTGGATTAACTTCTGTCTTCAGTCCCTAAACAATTGCTGTTAAAGGCAAGGTGGTCCATTAAATAGGGGTGTATAGATATCTCATTCAAGAGGAAAATCTTATTTTCTTTCAAAATAGCATTTTATTAAAGTATTTTAGCTATAAAATATGATGTGCTGCTATAATGTACATTTTTAAAAACTTAGTTTGAAACTTGCCTACTTTTTTTATATTTTTTATACTGTTTTTATATTTTTCTGTTCATCTTTTGGCTCCGGGACCACCACAAACATTGCACGTTGGCCCCCAAGACAAAAACTTTCAGTACACCTCTCATAGAAGGACCACTTTAGATTCCTTAAAAAACTATGTTTGAAAAAGGGTTGTGAGAAACCTTTTAAAGGTTTAAAGAATCTTTATTAATATAAATTATATCAATTTAAATTTTCTTACTAGAATCACAACATTATGTAGTGGTTCTTTAAGCTTTTAAAAGGTTCTTCACACTCATATCTCCTTTACAAAATGGTTCTTTAAAAAACCCTGCATTGAAAGGAACAGAAATGTTCTTCAATGGCATCACGCAAAGAACCATTTTCGTCAGCTTAATTTTTGGGAGTGTAGCACAAAACACAACGTCCTCAGTTTAGCGATTATATGGGCAGCTCTATATAAAAAAACACTTTAATAATAAACATGATGGAGTAATCCTCAGCACTGCAGATTTTATAAAGGTTCTCCATGTAGGGCTAAATGAGAAATTGATCTGCTGCTTTCAGTATCTGTTGTTGATAATAAAAGCAAAACTGCTGTCTGAATGTTTAAGCTGACTCTATCATGCCTTACTGTCTGGCCAGCGCATTTGTAACAATATAGCCTACATTCACTCCTCCGCAGTGCTGGGCAGGTATTTTGAAAAAAAATTATACAAACAAACATGAGCTACAGAGGGAAATGCTTGTTAGTGACTGATTTACTGCTTACAATCAACTTTTAGTGAGCATCCTGCATGTATCTCCTTTAACAATGAAGAGAATAAGGGCAGCTGTATTGAATTAGCCTCACCATTATTGTTTTCTTCACCATCAATTTATAGAATAATGATATTGTGATTCGGGCCCCGGCGACACAAACTTGTCACATGGCTACCGAATGGTCTGAACACCAGCCCTAATGAGTGGAAGCGTACATATTCATTACGCACTATACGCAAGCTAAGCCTTATCAGAAGGAAACACTCGCTCTGAACTGAAACAAGGTCATTACCTGCAGTATCTGCTGGAGTGTACAAACAGGTAGTGAATATATTTCCATACACAGTGTTTCATGAGTGTCCTCCATTAGCTTGGCAAAACTGGAAGGTGATATAATGTTTTAAAGGAGTGATTATCTCCATCATGCATGTCTCTTACTTTAAGTCAACTCTCACACTTCAGTATATCGCTGCTGTCGGAAGAAAACCTTGTATCTCCATTTTCGTTGTTTCTCAGTTTTGGTCATAATTTGAAAACGTCTGTCGGTCTTTACACTGTTTGTAAATTTCATGATGAATGGACCAAAAGAAACCATTCAAAATGACTTGGAAAAAAATCTGGTTCCATTGACTTACACTGAAAGTAAAGTAGTTTTTTTCCTTCTCCTGTAAAGTTACTATTTTGGAGATGTGAGGTTTTCTTCTGACAACAGTGATATTTTCCAGTCTGTACTAGGAATAGGAGCTTTACTGGTATAAGACCAGTAAGTACCCCTATGTTGTTGTCCCATAACATCAGTGTAGAACCCTCAGGGCATGCTAAGTCTTCAGAGAATAACCTAATGATTTCTGGGACTAGAATAATCCTGATTGTTACACTGGTGCTGGTATTGCAGTACTGCTCTTATTTCATTGTAACACTTTTTTTTTCGGGGGGTTCTATGGACGATGATGTCCGGATGATGCTTAGACAGTTGAGCCATTCCATTGGTCATTTTAGACAGGAAAATGAAAGGTTCAAATCTTGACATACTTTACAGAAAATTGCTTAGTCAGGATTTTTCTTTGTGGTATCTAGGTAGACACAAGCAGGTGAGCTCTCACTTTGTTTAGGAGTTCAGAAGCTGAGCTAAACTGAAGGCCGAACATATCAGATTATTTACCAGGAAAAAATTTGGAACTGACAGTGGAATCAACCATTCATGTTCATTTTCAATGGGTGGGATTATTATTTCCGAGACAAAAAAGGGTCATTGTAGACCTTCTGGAAGTCCTAGATGACTGGCTTTAAGGTGCCAGTTGCTAAAAATGGAAAACAGCAGCAGCAGCGCTACGTCAGGGCTCTTTACTGAAAGAGTCGCTGCAAAACTGCTACATACAAAGTAAAATACATGTTAATGTTTGTTAGCAAAGCTTCAATAAAACATACAGAATGTCTAAAACAATTGCTGATATCAGTATTAGCTTATGTATCTTATGTAATAACATAAGAAATCTGATAAAGGCGCTAGTAGAAATCAGTATTGTCCTACAGGTAGGACTTTTGGCATGTACTGCCTGAACCAAAGGCCTAGCTCTAGTAGTCACAGTTGGATTTTACAATATTGTGGATACAATGATCCAAAGTCCAAAAACAGCAAAACACAAATAGTTTTCATTTCCCTTTCCAAGCTTAACCTTTTCAACTCCTTGAGACCACCGGTGGTTTTAAAACACACTTCGTCATATTCTTCATAACTTTCATATTTCAGAAGCTACATTCAAAAGGTGGGTGTCATATGAGAGCTGTAACTGTCTTCTTTATAGTCAAATAGTTGGGTGATGTCATTTTAAACCCTCCAATAAAAGAAGTCTACTGGAAGTTGACCTGTTTCCTAGGCTATAATCTATAAACAGATGGTGTCTCTTCGGTGATCTACTATCTAAAAATCATTTTTATAAAAAAATACAAAGGGCGTCTAAGATTTTTGACGTTCAGCAGTAAAATGTAAGCATACAGCAATATGTTTATGATCATAAAACACATTTTCTGTTAATTTGAGGGGAACTTTTACAAAAATAAATAAATAATTATATGCATAGTACATTTATTTCATACAGTTACTAATTAGCCTTACGATTTGGTCATGTAAATTCAGATGGACAAACCAAAATTTACCCTGGCCAATAACAAAGAATAGAAAAAAATCTAAACACAACCTGATATTCTGCTGCTAAATCATTTAAAATATTTTTTATAAAAGTGGCCTAACGTGTGCTACAAATGAAGATGTGAAGTTTGTTTTGAACATTTGATATGAATAGAGATACAATTACAGCTTAACTCACAGCTCTAAGGGGCAAGCTGACAGTCATTAGAACAGTCTGGTAAATTAATGCAAACACAGTAAATGTGTTAAAATGATGTTTGTGCCAAATGAGCTTTGCAACCTAATTACATTAAAATGCATCAAAATAAACATGACTAGTAAAAGGAAGCTGTGCGTCGAAAAACAGATTTTATATTTAAATGACTTTAGCATAGCTGTTGTTGAGGGCTAAGCTGCTGATTGAGGATGTTGGTATGAGAATATACAAAAATGACGAAAGGCAGGTTTTACTTGAACTTGTATAACTTCATAAAAAATTGTGTTACATTTTACTCAACATTACTTGAGCCCTGCTCTTCCCTAACACAAGTTCTCTCATCACACACACACACATCATAACTAAAGGGGCCTTTTTCACTACCTGGAAACCATATGTGTGTGTACATGAATCATTCTACTGAACTGGTGCAGAGTTGAAAATATCCCTACTTGAACTTTAGATTAAAATACTTTTGTTTGGAATGACCCTATACATTCATTATGTTTATTTTTCTGAAATAAATGATTGAATGTTTCGTCACTATCTGCACCAAATGTTTCACTGGTGAGTGTTTCGGTAGTGAGAATTTTAGATAATTTTATGTATAAATCAAAAAGCCTCTGAAAAGCTTAATATTTTCATTATAAGCCAAAAAATTGTTTCGGTAATGACAATTTTACACTGATTTTCAAACTTTGGGAAACATTTACTTCAAAATAATGGGATCTAACTGCTCACTTTGTGGCCATGAGGGTCAGGGATGCAGTCTCACTTCTTGATCTAAAATGCAGGGGTGTGGGTAAAATAAGGCTCCACCTATTGACCTATATATATATATATTTTTATGTAAACATTAAACTCAGCATAAATATTTTAAATTCACTTTACAGATTTCTTTTAAAATCAATATTAAATATGTAAAATATTCTGACAGATTTAGGAGGTCTGGGACAACCACCTCCCAATACAAAGTACCTCAGAAATGATCGTTTTGTATACATTTAGCTTATTACTATCTCAATTAATGCTTTGATTATGATAATAATAATCTTGATTATAAAAAAAAGAAACATGGTCATCATTGTTATTATTATTTGCATTATTTTTGTAATTTTGTTAATTTATTTTATTATTTTATAATTATTTATTTCAAGTACATCATAATATAATGGTAATCGATAAATACTGTGAGAGAAATATGAGTTTATGCTTTCTGACCTGTCTGTTTGCCTCTCCTCAAGCTCATGTCTGTTCATCACTTTCTCTATCATTCTCTTGATATTCCTGACTCTGTCTCTCTTCGTCTCTGGCTGTTGACAGTAGCAGGTCTGAGTCAATCAGCAGGCTTAGGAGCAGAACTGGAGGAATAAAGAGAAAGACTACACAGACAGAGCTGCTGTAATTTTGCCACTTAGAGAGAGAATCACAGTCTTCTGAAACCACTCGCTGGCTGCCCACCCTCCACCAGGGACTTTCAGAGACCACACGCATGAATAATACATTCCACCCTGCATGTGTGCGTGTGGCCAGCAGTTCAGTGTTTGCTTATACTGCAGTCATAACTGATTAATGTGTGAGGAAATCCTTCATGCAGGCTTTACCACATACATTAAGCTGAACTAAAGAGGTAATCATAAAAAATAAGGACGCTATAACCTAAGAGACTACAGAGAAATGCAGAGCACTCACTAGCATAGGGATGGAAGGAATACATAGGGTTTATTTTTCAAAGAAAGCACATCTATGTGTTTTATTTGAATGACTGAATAATGGGAAACTGATTTCCACCTTGCTTTTCAAAATAAATAATGTGTTTCATGTAGTGTGTGAACACTGCTTAAGTTTGAAATCATTCAATACCCAGTAGATTGGTCCACAAATATGCAAATACAGTTCCATTTGAATTCATAGTTCTTGTTTTCAATTCATTCTTCTTGTCCAGTCCATCACAAACATCAACACATTTACATATGGCTGTCTATTCAGCCTGCAGCAGTATAGCTCAGCCCATTCAAGTTAAGTTACAAGCAATAATTCAGCCCGGATTGCTCTTTTGAATGAGGTGCAATAGAGGGCAGTCAATCAGAACAGAGGTCATTTACATATATCAGGCTTAAAGGCACAAAAACAGCCTGGTAGAAGAGATAAAAGATATGACTGTTATTATTAGTACATAAACCCACACAAATGACAGCCCAGAAAAAAGTCAAATCTAAGAGAAATGTAGGACATAGACCTCTTGTACAAGATCTCAAGGAGTTATTAATCATTTCTGTTCAGGAGCCACAGCATTGAATTTTGTATGCATGTTAGCTGGTTAGATCTTCAGACTAACCAGCTAAAAATGATGACTTTGATTACCATGAATAAAAGACGCTGGGAATATGTTGAGGGGAAAACTCTAAAACTTTCAGTTTTCAGACCTGCTGACAAAAATAGAAGCGGCTCTGTTTAAATGCAAAGCAGCTCTGTGCGGCTCTGCAGGAGACTCCATATGCACCAGAGAGCGAAGCTCCTATTAGAGACGAATAACTTTACTTTTCCCACAAAAAAGTAACATGTGAGAATCATGAGAATAGAGTTGAAAGGCTGATGCCACTCTGATGTAATTAGCTTTCTGAACGGTTGGGGATGTTTTGGTGTATGCCCCATTTTTCCACGCAAATGAAGGCCTTCATCCAATCAGAGTACCAAAAGGCCTGAACAGCTTCTCTGGTTGGCTGTCTTATGAACTGTTTTCCACACTTTACTTTCAATTTCTTCAACAAGCTTGGAAAATGTAAATTGGGCCACCGTAATGTATTTTCAGTGATCCAGTTTGCATATTGATTTGCTCCACTGTAACATTTGCATGTAAGAATGTAGTTGAGAAGAAGAGCTCAGGGAGAAATGGCACGGATTGTACAGCAGCTTCTTCAAACATCACTGCAGAGTCTGTAATCACATAAGTGATAAAAAGAAACAATACTAAATTATTTGTGCATTAAGTTGAGAAATAAAACAAAGCAGGATGGTCATAAATAGAGCAGAGTAATGTGGCACTTAAACCGTGCAGAGTGTGGGTGACACCCAAAACAGAGTGCAAATCAAACAGCTAATTCACATCACTGTTATATAGGCACACATATGGAATATCGATTTGTGTGTCTGAGTTTGTGTGTGTGTTTGTGTGAGCATGTAAGAGAGAGAGAAAGAGAGAAGGAGTGAGAGAAGCAATGTTTTCTTGATATAGGGCTGCCCTCTCTATAGTGTTCGGATCAACAGACAAAGACGAGCGTTCCGTTCTGCATACAGTGAGAAAGTCTGAACCACCCGCTGCCACAAAGAACGCCATCAGATCAATATATTAATCTAGAGAGAGAGAGAGAGAGAGAGAGAGAGAGAGAGAGAGAGAGAGAGAGAGAGAGAGAGAGAGAGCGAGAGAGAGAATAGGAGGGGGGAGAGGAAGAGAGGAAGAGAGGGAGAGAACGAGAGGGAGCGAGAGAGCAAGAGAGAGAATAGGAGAGAGGAAAAGAGAAAGAGAGGGAGAGTGAGAGGATGGGAGGAGGGGGGAGAGAGAGAGAAAGAGAGAGAGAGAGAATAGGAGGGGGAGAGGGAGAGAGAATGAGAGGGAGAGAGAATGAGAGAGCGAGAGAGCGAATAGGACACGGGGAGAGTGAGAGAGAACGAGAGAGCAAGAGAGAGATTAGGAGAGAGGGAAAGAGAAAGAGAGAGAGTGCGGGAGGGAGAGGGAAGGAGGGAGAGAGAAGGAGAAAGAGAGGGAGATGGAGAGGTAATAAGAGAAAAATGGAGGGACTTGGAGGGAGAGAGATCAAGAGAGAGAGGGAACAGGAGGGAGGGAGGGAGCAATAGAGAGAGGGAACAGGAGGGAGGGAGCAAGAAAGAGTGAGAGAGGGAGCAATAGAGAGAAGAAACAGGAGGGAGGGAGTGAGGGAGAGAGGGAAAGGGAGGGAGGGAGAGCCAGAGAAAAAGAGAGAGAGGGAGGGAACAGGAGAGAGAGAGAGGTAGAGAGAGAGAGAGAGAGAGAGATAGAGAGAGGAATGAGGAGAGATGAGGACAGAGGAGACGTGGAAGAGACAGAATTGCATAAGCATGGTAAAAGAAAGAGAATAGAAAAAAAAGAGCAAGTTAGATTCTCCTGCAACTCCCTTTTCCTCAAAGCTCTCAATATTCAAATCATGCTCTTCTTCTCTGACTCTTAATACTCTCACAGTGAAGACACACACACACACACACACACACACACCCACACATATATATATATATATATATATATATATATATATATATATATATATATATATATATATATATATATATATGAACTGCGAACAGCAAATATGGCAGGATTGCAGAGTAAGGATATTGAAATCCCAAAAGTGCCTTTTCTTTTGTTGAGTTGACAGGATTGAAACAGTGAACCCGACAAACTCATTTAGGCTAATCCCCACGTTTGGATACCCGCAATAGTAATACATTCAGAGACCCGGCACACAGCACAATGCCGAATGGCACACAGCACTCAGCTTTACCGCCACGCAAAAAATATAAATAAATAAAATAAAATGATTGAATCAACATGACCTCCTTAGACAAGTATTTATTTTTCTCACCTCAAATGATCCAAAAGCGAGAAAGGCGAAGGAGGTGAGGGAGAGAGCAGAAAGAGAGATGGCAAAACAATACAAGAATTCAAGACGGGGCAAAACTACCTCCAAGAGGAAAGGACTAAAAAGGGTGAAGACATTATTTCTGGAGGCGGGTCCTGTTTTTTTTGAGTTTGACTTAAAATGCTGCAGGCTGATTAGCATAAACTCCATGTTACCCCAGTCCAAAACTATTCCTACAACTTATTCAACTCATCATACACTCTTGAAAATAAATGAGCCAAAAGGGATTCTTTGGTGTGATGCCACAGAACAGTGGCTCCCACACTGCGGTACACGTACACCCAGGGGTACACTGAATGACTCTGGGGGTACATCAAAAAATTCTGACATAATCTTCATTTGATTTCATTTAATCAGCCAGTAACACAATAACACAGGTCCTCCCAAGATACGAGCTACACAAACAGCTTACAGCGTTAAGGCCTGTTTACTTGAGTCAGTTCCACTTTCAAACACGTGGTTTGCATTGCGATGGCAGTGAGTTACTTGTTTGTAGCTGCTGGGAACAGCGCTTAGCCGTTAGCATTTTGTTACACGTAAACTCTGAGTCCAGGATGTTAGCTATTGTGATTATATGTGCTCTGTACCTTGGATTAGTGAACACTGGTACTCAATTTACTTTATGATTATCACACATGCTCTGATGTCGATGCTGTGCCTTTACGGTTAGAAATCAAATGATAAAAACAAATCATAAATCATTTCATAAAAATATAAAGTATATAAGGAGGATAGACTTTTACAAGTCAAAATATCTCCCATATGCATCATAGATATATATGTATGCATGTGTGTATAAGGAGTGAGAGGGGTAAAGGAGCACACAGTTTCATGTCTGAGGTGGTACAAGAAAAAAAAGTTTGAGAACCACTGCCATAGAAGAACCATATTTGGTTCCCTAAAGCACTTCTTAAAGTTCTTAAAAAAACATTTTTAAGTGGAGAGGTTTAATGCAGTTCTCAACGTGGTCTGTAGTGGCCGTCAGCCTGTCCACATTTCCACTCTGGTTGGAGAAAAATATCTCGACGTTTTGGGGGTCCATGAAGACCGGTTTAAGAACCTCCACATAATGTAATGGGGTTCTATACAAAGTAAAAGTTTTTCCTAGAACTGCTTATCCAGGCCAAGAACTATTTAAAATAAAGACATGTGATGTCAGATTCATTACATTATCGGCAGAAAATATTGGCTACAGACAAATGTTTACATCTGACTTTTTTCAGACAGATTTTTGGTGATGTATGTTTTTTTTTTGTACTGAAGAAAAGCAGAATGCTTAGACACCACGGAGCTGCAAAGCTAAAATTCATTTATTGATCTGGCCATTTTTTAAACAGTATATTCTCTATAATGCTTGTCCAGATAGTCCCAATATCTACATTTTATAAGTGTTTATGAATTGGGGGCATCAGACTCAGCAAAAGTGGCAGTTGTACATAAAAAAGATATTAATATTCCATATTCTGTACATCACAACCCTATGAATATTATTTTAACACTGGAGATATGCTATGGGTCAGTTTCCTAGACAGGGATTAAGCCCTGTTTTTCCATTTCATATTATTTCATAATACACAGAACTCATCTTAATTCCTATCTGGGAATCCAACCCTTTATATCCAAAAGTTTCTAGACTACTTTTGTTCACACTCTGCATAACAAACGCCACTCCAGCTCATTTCAAACATACTGGATGATGCATCATCACTCCAGAAAACACAATCCCACTGCTTCACAGCCCAATGCTGGGGGGGGCTTCATATCCCTTAAGCTCATGCATGGCTGCTCCAGAGAGTCCCATTTTATTGCCAGTGTTCTCTGTGGAGATTATACAAGCTGTGTGCATGCAATTGAATGTCAGTGTCAGCAATGGCTGCACCTTAAAGTAGCTGGAGTCACTAATTAGAAGAGGTGTCTGGATAATTTTGGTCATATTCTGTAGTTACCCATTAGCAACTGTACTCTGGAACTCATTACTGCAGAGCAGAACACATTATTGAAGTGATACGGATGGTGAACTCTGTCCATCTAGTCTTATATCTTGTTAAACTAGTTTTTTTTCCAGCAGCACAGTTCCATGTGTAGGTTCATTAGCAGGCATACAGTGCTACTGAGATGTCTCCTCAAGGCAGTGTCCGATGCTAAGGTTGTATTTGCAATTAGCCCTGATCCTCTTGGGGACTACTTCAGTAAAGGCCTCAATGACATTCACCACAGCAAACGGGCTGTCCTTTATGACTGGGTTAATTAGGCCCTAGACGGCCTGACTCTGCCATGAACTCAACCGTACTACAGCTGCTAAGCAACGGAGGCTTGTATACACTGTATAAATATAGTTAAGAAATGAGACAGTGAGGAAAGAAAGAGTTGAACTCTGAGATTCTGACGTCTTTTCATTCTTAACTTGAAACGGCTGTGATCTTAGCCCGTTTCATCCTGAAAAATCAAAATGCCTCGTTTGCTGAAGCCGAGCACAACTCCGCAATCCTGCTGTAAGAGTCCTTTCACTTGGCTCCCACACTAAAGTGACCAGGCATTTTAAGCTTTGCCCTGCAGAATAGCCCCTGGCACAAACAATCGATCCAGCCTCCCAGGTTGTTTAGGGGATTGTGATCTACAACAAAAACTGCAGAGCAAACACTAGGCAGAGAAATGCAACGCTGCCCACATGACACCTAGCTAGAAAAGAAACTGAGCAACGGCATCTTGTTATGCACAGCCTTTAAGAAAGGATGCAAATAAGATAATGAATTGCATATATTAATTCCTTGGATGGCTGAGATAGGCCCTGGATACATAGTCGCGTCTCCAGGAGCTATTAACCCCCAGCTGCTAAACTTCCATTAGATAACGATCATCTTAATAGATGTAAACAAAATCTGCTGGCTCTATACGTATGAAAACACATCGCAATGTTCAGATTTGAGATTCAGTGGCGTTCTCGATGGTATTTGGACTGAGTCATTTCCTGGCAAACACTTGATTGCCTCTCTCCTGGCAAACAGCCTTGAACATATTCAATCACACACAACATTTAATCACATTTGTTATCTCGTGCAGTGTGCAAAGTTGAGGATTAAAAGAATTCAAGCGTCTTTAGAAAGTCCAGTTTATGTGCAATGCCTTCATGGCTAATAGAAGGACGTTTATACCAGCAGTGTTAGCAGCCTGCAGAAAAAATGTGTTATACTTTCAACAAAACTCCCTTTCTGCCTTTTGTTTATATCATTTGAAAAATGCAAGCTATCCCTTCCGTATGTGCAAACTTCATCATGCACAGACTGAAAGAAGTGGCCAAAAACTATTATAAACACTATTATAAATTGAAGGAATGGAAATGGCATTCTTAATAACAAACAAGAATGCTTTTTAGTAAACTGTTACTTGAACTGTGCTACATAACACTGACATAGCCATGCCATAAACATGTGACAGCAGATGTCATACAGTACTGTACAAAACTTTAAGTAGAACAGTAAGATTTTACACGTCAATGTGTTAGTTTACCTCTTTTAAACCTCTCCTCATAGCAACCCAGTATTACTCCCAGCCAATCCTGGTTTGTCTAATCAGTGTTTCAATACCGTGAATCAGGTGTGCTGCTGATGGAAATCTCTGTGGTGGCTGGGGTCATTAAAGAGACATCTGGACATAAACCTTGTTAATCAAATTTGCTCTGTAGATACAAAATAAATGTAATTTCTTGCCACTTTTTTCTGTATTTATGTTTGCTTTTATTCCATATATATGGTATTTGCACAAGTACCAGCACACTTATGGGCAAGATAAATGGTTTGACTTAATGTGTTTACTTGCCCTTTGCACAATACTGCATAACAATAGATGTCATCACAGTTTATGTTTAATGATGTAACAGTGTCATGTTACCATTACTGTTAATTGTCCTGATATATTATTAGATTATCGATTAGAATGTTTGATTATGGCATCTGTCATGACGGTTACCAGTAATGGCTACATGACCTTGATATACTACTGAACAAAATCTGCCATGACATGTTTGTGGAGTGGATATGTAAGTGTTGTGTAGCAGGGTTCAAGCATATTCTTGGTTTTCCTTCTAAAGTTGTAAAGTGTCGGTTTTGGAGATACAAGGTCTTCTTCCTTTGCTGATATGCTGGTACAGGATGCTACTTTGCTGCACCGACACAACGTTAGGGGCAATGACTTTCTATATACATCAATGTTTATCCTTATGATATAGCGCAGCTTTGAGTAAAGTGAGTGAAATCGGCTCAGTGGTGGTTCTGGAGTCCACAGGGGATGGGAATGACGAGCAGAACAGCACTAATCTCGTGCCATGTTTCATTTCACATGTTGCTATGAATTATTCAGCAGTGGATTACTCCATCACTCTCACGACCTAGCTGCCTGTTTCTCTCCGCTCATTAGAATGCCCACGTGATCAGTCTGGAGCCCTGTCTTACAGCTCGCTCCACCACCATACCCTCAACAGCCCCACATAGCCACCGCATATGGATCTACGCAGGACAGTGGCTGTCAGTTTGTCATCAGTGTACAAGGACATGTAACAGCACTAAAGAATGATTGGTGTGGCGGTTCTTCATGTTCTCTTTCAGTGGAGGGACATAAGTTTAGAGAGTAACATTGACACTTTGGTAAATATTCCCATGTTTCACTCGCTTGACATGGAATACATGTGTCAAGACTTCGAGCATAAAGTGGGTTTTTCGATGAGAAATTTACTGAAGTAGAGAGTCTCCCCCGCAGTTAGTAACAGGAGCCAAGGGAGCTGATTGTATCTGCTTCCAAAACAAAACAAATACATGCTTTCTGCTAAAAGATGCAAGGGCTCTGGCACACCAACACCATGTTTGCATGAGTTCCTAAATATCTAATTACTGTTACAAAATAACACAATTTCTAAACTACCATTTTAATGGCTCTTAAATAGGATTTAAGACCAGGTAACAGCAAAGCTTTCAGCTAATCTATACTTTACACAGGTTACCAGTCCAAGCCCTGCTCTACAAAATGTGCTTTCCTGCTTTAATATATGAACTGGTAGACCTGGTAGACCACCAAAATTGTTACCACCAGACAAACAGTAGTTAAACCCTTCATCTTTGAGAGAGAGAGAGAGAGAGCGAGAGAGAGAGAGAGAGAGAGAGAGAGAAGAAGAACAAGCTCCACTCTTGCTTCAGAAGCTACAAGTGTTTCTTTCCATCTTTCCACAGTGAGAAGACAACTCAACTCCATGGGTCTGAAAGGATGCGTAGCTGTCAAGAAGCCCTTACTAAGAAAGGAAAATAGATGATATATTGAAGAATATATGCAAATCAAACAAAGAAGCTGCTGGAGTTCAAAAACTATGGATCACTGAATGTGTTTCAGATTTTCTACATCTTGAGAAGCAAAAATATGCAACCAGCATCCAAGACTGAACTTTGGAGATGTGGAAAAATATCCCTTCAGATTTTTTGAAAAGAGTGAAATCACATGTAATAAATGCAAAGGATGAACATAAACATTGAAAATGTAATCTTATCTTTAGTTGTTGAAGCTTTTTCTGTTAAATATATGCTTTTCTGCTGTTTCCCTAATGAGCTGTTTTGACTGGAAATCAAATAAAGAAACTACAACACATTTTGAAGAAAGAACTGTAGATTATTCTATACAGAAAACGGTAGAACATTGAGAACAACGTTGTAATAAACTTAATAATAAATGTAATAAACATCCAGAATGACTTGTATTTGGGAAGTGGTGATGAAATCGCAAGGCAGATAATGAATCAAGACATCACTACTACTAGATAATTACAGTTTCATCATTTTAAAACTTCTTGATGCTCCCAAAAAAATGTTTAATTGTATGAAACATAAAAAAAAATCACCTGCTGTCCTGTTGCTATTCTTTCACCCTGCACTGCATAAGTTAATATAGAACAAAATAACAGCAACTTTTATTATGACGTGACTGCACACTTTGTAATAAGGTAGTGTTCCCATAAATTATAAACAATATACACTGAACTGAGATTGCACATTTGCGCATAGCATGGCTGCACATTATACTAAATCATAATAATTTATGAAAGATGCATTCAGAAGGTCTCAAACACGACAACATGAAGCCACAGATGTTTAAATAATTTACCATTTCATTATAGAACACTTGCACAATTCATGTAAGCAAAGATGAGCACATATCTATTTTGCAATTTCAGGTCTGTCCATCTATCTGCTTCTATAAAATCGTGCTTCAGAAAGTGTCTCATAGAAAAACTCATCTCAGAGTTAAGTGTCTTAACACGTTTACAGAGTGAAACTTAGTGATATGCTGGAGTTGTACTTCAAAGGTAGTTTGAGAGATTGAGCAGGAAGCAATATGTGCTAAACCTCCCTCTGTCCATCTATCTGCTCCTCATCTCCAGGACAGTCTCGCCCCTGCGAAAGACCTTCCTGGTATCAGTAATGGATCTCTCTGCCGTATGTTCCCCGTATGTTGCAATAATCTGCTTGTCTGTGTGAGGGAACAGATAGTGTCATGGTTTATGTACTGTACTGTGTCTCTGTGGAGGAGGGACAGGGACTAATAATGGCCAAGCTGGAACTCAGCAGGGACTCCAGAAAGTCCAAGCTCTGACAACTGACAAACTAGGTCCAACACTGATTATGAAGTTTTACTCTCAAACAGTGACTACTTTCAGAGAGCTAATGACATTTACTGCTAAGTAGCGTGCACTGGTTTGTTCTGAAGATAATTTGTATGATGTTTAAACCTGTAGATAGAACGTTCCAGCCACACTGCTATTCGCTGCCATCCACAGGGTGAAAGACAGCCCACAGCTGTGGACATTTAAGTTACAATACAGTAAAACATGAATTTGCTGGAGGCTTCGCTGTAAAACATGATCTTAAACACTCACAGTACTTTTACCTAATTTGATTTTAACAAGGTAATAATCATGACAGTGGCACACCGACCTGCCGTAACAAGAATTTCACGACGCAGTGGGCATTGCAGATTCCAGGCAGCTGTAGAACATCTGGAACATGCTGATTCTGCACATCTGTCATATCAGTCACACACAGTCTGTAGTCCACTGGGACATCTCTCATATGGAACGCCACGTCGTCACTGGCCCATTGCAGGGAGTTAACGTGCTATATTTCTATGCTGATGTAAAACAGCTAAGAAATCAATCATTAAGAAAGAACTGGGACAACTGCAGGCATTCTATCATTGTACAAATCTTTATGTTTTAATGGCATTGGTTCCTTGAAAGCTTTCAACTGCAGGAGCCTGTTTGTGGGTCCACACTTCAATTCCTCATACTTATTACTACATAATTTACATATTAGTTTCGTAGCAGTTACCATGGCCATCATATGGTCACTGAATAAGGCATTTCAGATGAATAACTCATTAATAGATTTGTGGTTTAAGGGGTCAAGGTCCAACTAAAAGAAAGTCAAATGGTGACATGCATGTCATGTAGAGGTACGTTTGTGTGTGTTTGGGTCTCAAATTTATCTGTATCAGTTGGGCATGGTCAGGTTAGGTCTCAAACAGAGATCGTATAACTATTCATTTTTACTTAGTTGATTGTTCACTCAAGCAAGTAGTTGACTAGGCATCATTACCAAGTTTAAAAAAAAGGCAAGTGTTCTGGACTTCTTTGAAAAGTAAGTTATTTTACTAGTAGCTTGCCTTGCTAATAGGGGCCAGGGGTGGTATGAGGTATGAGATGTGCACTGCAGGAGAGTTTTTTGATGTTGTATTTGTTGTTGCACGCTAAAATCACCAAAACTCTCAGAATCTCACTTCTCACAAAGAATTTTAATTGGATTCCATACAATGGTATTATCAGATCGATGGGAAACAAATGATGTTGCCAACTATTTGGACATTAATTGCTGTGTGTTGAGTTATTTTCAGAGGACAGTAAATCTACACTGCTATTCAAGCTGTGCACTGACTACTTTAAGTTACATGCAAGTTTCATTTCTATAGTGTTGTCCCATGAAAAGATATAATAATATACTTGCAGAAATGTGAGGAGCGTACTTACTTTTGTGAGATACTGTAGGCCTAGTTGCTGAAAACATTTATGCTGTCCTGTTTTAAGAGGTTTTTCCTGAATTTTGTTTGAAATTGTAGGTAGTAAGCTTGCTGTGAGTTTGCCAACCACTACTGCACATTATCTACCACCAATTTATTTTTGTTATGGGCAGGTGGCGCTAAATATTCTGTAGTTGGTTGTTGTGCCTGTCAGTCAAATGGCCCTTTCCTATCCTAGACTGCCATTCTCAAAACCTAGCCAGTTTGGCTCAAGTGGGCCTGTTTTTCATTTTGTTTTACAGTGGAATTGTTTCATCTCATGTAGTATTTTCACACTTGAAGAACTTTGGGCTTCATGTTTAGCAGAAACTGTCCACATCTAGTAGACTGTTGCCTACACATGACTAAGAATGAATTTATTAGTCAAGTAGTTGATTAGTCTATGCAACCCCTAGTCACAATGTTGCAAGTACAGGGACAGTATGGACTTCAATTTCTTGTCCGGGCAGACCACAAAGGATATCATGAAGACACAGCAGCTGGTAGAGTTTTTCAGGCATCAATATAGTTCAAGAAAAAGTCAAATGTATTCCATTCCAACATTTACAATTCATGATACACCAATCACTAGCCCAGCAGTACCCATCCTCAAAATCATATCTACAGCACGCATCAATTTAGCCAAATAAACATGCACTGACTATTCTGGAAACACACCCCTCCTTCCTGATGCATGCATTCAAACACACACACACACAGACACACACACACACACACGGGACTCAGCCAATTTCACATTAACTGAGTTACTGGAGGTTTCAATATGGCTGGAAGTATGAGGTGATTAACTTTGAGGGATAACATGGATTACTGCACCATCACACACATACATACACACACACACATGTGTAATGACACCCCCCCCCCTCAATCTGCCCCTTTTGCTCTCCTCTTGTTAAGATATTCCATTGTCCTTCATGTTGCTGCTTGCTCCCTCTGTGATAGGTAGGTAAGTGTGAAATTGGGAAATGTCACCTGTGTCTAAGTCACTCACTCACCCAGCAGATGTCTATGTGCGTGTGAAAGCAAAAGAGTAAGTTGTTAACATGCTGTCAATGGCAGGTTACGTGCTAAAACACTGCTGTCTGCACAAAGGTGAGGGGTTACTATTGCAAAAAATTGAGTGGTCAGACAAGGCAACATAAAGACAAACAGCCAATCTAAATGCTCTTAAGAGTATCAGTGACGTGTTGGATCAGTTTCTCTCCACATGGTATTTTTAACTAGATGGCTCAGTTCTGGCTTCATCGCTAGGCAACACCTTGCATAAACAATCCATCTGGGCATGAATTTTCATGCATTTTGCCCACATCGTGCTCCTATCAGAATATTTTAAAAGAGTAGGATTTTGTATTATTCGCAACTGGTCTAAAAGTTCAGTGGTCTCTATGTATGTAACTGCACTTGAGGCCAACCTCAGCTTAGATCTATATACTCACCAGCGACTTTATTAGGAACCTGTACAACTGCTTATCCACTCAAATGTGTGGCATCAGTGCAACATGTAAAATATTGCAGACACAAGTCATTAGTTTTAGCTAACGTTCACATCAAATCACATCAGAATGGAAAGAAAAATGTGATCTAAGTGACTTCAACCATGCCATGATTGCTGGTGCCAGACAGGGTTGTTTGAGTATTTCAGAAACGGCCGATGATCTGGCATTTTCACAAACAGTCTCGGGAGGTTAAACAGAATGGTGCGAAAAATTCTGGTGAGTGGCAGCTGTTTGGGTGAAAATGTAACAACAGGATCATGGTCATGATAGGGTTGCCATCCTTCCAGGATTTCCCTGGATTGTCTAGGTTTTTGGGTGACTGTGCATGAAAAAAATGTATTCACTTTCTGGACACAATGTCCAGGAATCCAAGCATTTTCACAATGTCTTACAACATTTTCTTATGATGTTCTTTTTTTCCAGTCAAATCATCTGTATAGAAAGAATAGGTTTGACTATTTCAGATTACCCTCAATGTGTGGACAACTGTTTGTGAGACGTACAAAGTAGTACTTCCATTTACCTTAGATTATATTGTGAGCATAGATACTCATGTGCTGAATTTAGCAAAAAATCATGTGTTGAGAAAGTTTACAGGGCTGAGGTGGCATTCCTTTAACGGCAAGGCTTGGTCAGGCTGACAGTCTAACCTGAATAACTGATCTTTACAACAGTGATGATCAGAAAAGCATATCTGAAGGCATAGCTAAGCAGACCATGAAGCAAACTGGCTACAACCTGAGGCTACAGTAGCAGAGACAGAATTTGGTGTAAACAGAATGATAATTGGACCCAAACTGCTCCACTGGAACGTGGACCCAACCTGTCATGTGGATGCAGTTCATGTTGTTGGTGGTATAATGGTGCAGAAACATTCTCATGGCACACACTGGGCCACTTAATACCAATTGTGTATCATTTGAATGCCACAGACTATTTGAGTACTATTGTTGACACAGACTCTTGCTTTACTTGTCTTCTTATGGTTACTTCCAGCAAGATAATGTGCCTTGTCACAAAGCACTAGTCATCTCAAACTGGTTGCATGAACAAGAGTTCAGTGTACTTCAGTGACTTTTAATTCAGTGTTTCCAAACTCCAGGCTTGGCCCTCCTGCACTGTATAGTTTAGTGTTTTCCTCTGCTGTACACACCTGGTTCAGCTCAAGAAGGGGTTAAATAGCTAATAATATAAGGTATTTTAACCAAGGAAACCAAAATTATACAGTTCAGGGGTGGAGCTGGAGCTGAGGAGCTCTGCGCTAACTGCACTAGCAGAAAAATGGCATAGGTTTCCAACCCAAATGACATTCAGTCTTACATTTAACATTTATGTTTCTCCATTAAAATGTCATTTAAATCTCCAGAAACAGAGAAGTAAAGTTATACCCAGCTGTTTGCAGCTTCAGGGGGGAAACTGTTTCTCTCTTGTGTGTTAACAATAGCAAAAGATATGCAAGTTATCTAAAGACTAGCATTGTTCAGATCAGTGTTAATTAGCTGATGTCCCCTTACCCTTTCTATGATGATAAAGAGCTTTTCCTCCTATTTGTGCAACACCATGTTATCTTTTACCCACCCTGACGTGAAAAGCCTGTAGGCTTGTGTGTTTTTTAATGCTTTGATTGACTCTTCAGAATAGACAGAGGGGTTGGGTATGAGATAAATATATAAAAACACAAAAGTAGGACTAGGATCACAGCCTATTTTATTGACTTTGCCATAACATTTTTTTTTTCTTCTCATCTAAGTAAGGTGAGTAATTTTAGCCCTCTTTCACCTCTAGTTATGATCATGCAGAGCAGCAAAGCCAGAAATGCAGTCCCAAATATGGGGCCAAAACAAAAAAATCCCATGACTGAATCCCTAGGACAGACTATGACAAAAGTACAGACAAACATAGGCTCTGAGATGGCTGCTATTACTGTTTATAGCTAGGCAATGCACCTTTTCTAATTTGCAGATAATAGTGTCTCAGAAAGACTTAACTGCAAATCTCATATAGACTCTTAAAGGCTTATGTGGTCTCTGACACTGACATTATCTATGGAATAGGACTAAAGTACAGATAAAAGCGGGCTTTGAGTTGGCTGATTTAGCTCTTTTTCAGAATCAGAATCCTTTATTGATCCCAGAGGGAAATTGCAGTTGTTACAGTTGCAACCATTTACGTAAAAGAATAAACACTTTCAGAATTTAAAACAAAGATAAAGAGAAATTTCCAATATGTACACGAGATTTAAGTTCTTATGAATACAGTAAAGTGGCGGTGACTGTGATAATAAATATTAAACATCTAGTATAAGGCAGTTCAAATTATTGTACCTCTGAGTTATTGCACACAATTATTATTATATGAACAGTATGTGTGTATGTATACACATATGAACAGTACAGTTTGGTATTGAGTTTTGCACAGATGAGCCGCTTTGTGAATCACACTGAGGGAAGAGTTATAGAGTTTGATGGCCACAGGTAAGAATGACTTCCTGTGTTGCATTTTGGTAGAATGATTCTTGCACTGAATGAGCTCCTGTGTCTCATCACCGTGTCGTAGAGTGGGTGGGTGTCATTGTTCATAATGGCCTGCAGCTTAGACAGCGTCCTCCTCTCCGACACTGCCGTCAGCGAGTCCAGCTCCACACCCACAACATCACCGGCTACGCGAATCAGTTTGTTGAGTCTGTTGGCGTCTGCCACCCTCAGCTTGCTTCCCCAGCATGCAACAGCATAGAGAATAGCACTCACCACCACAGACTCATAGAAGATCATGAGCATAGTCTGGCAGATGCTGATGGACCTCAGGTGCCTCAGAAAACAGAGACGACTTTGGCCCTTCCTGTAGAGGGCATCAGTTTCTTAGCCCAGTCCAGTTTGTCAATAAACACACCCAGATATTTGTAATCCTCCACAGTGATAACACTGACCCCCCTGATGGACACAGGGTTCACCGGTGCCTTGTCCCTCCTCAAGTCCACCACCAGTTTCTTTGTCTTTGTCACACTGAGCTGCAGGTGGTTCCGTTCGCACCATGCGACAAAGTCATTCACCATCACCCTGTATTCTTCCTCATCAGCCTTCTTGATACATGCAACTATTGCAGAGTCATCAGAAAACTTCTGAAGGTGGCAAGTCTCTGTGCAGTAGCTGAAGACACGAGGGGTTCATCTACTTGCATCACTGTGAGCTTATCACCCAGAAGAGCAGGCCAGACGGTGTTAAATGCGCTGGAGAAGTAAAAAAAAAAATGACACTCACAGTGCTGGCTTATCCAGGTGAGCGTATACTCGGTTGAGCAGGTAGATGATGGCATCTTCAACTCCCAGGCGGGGCTGGTCCAGAAAAGGCTGGACTATGGGTCAGTGCTGATCCAAGACGAGCCTCTCCATGGTCTTCATGACATGGCACGTCAGTACCACTGGCCTGTGGTCCTTGACGTCACTGGGTCACAGCATCTTTTGAACAGGAACAATCACATCATAGGGACCCTCTGGAGACTCAGGCTCATGTTGAAAACATGTTGCAGTTCTCCACAAAGCTGGGAGGCACAGGCTTTAAGCACCCCGGGGGGGCGGGGGGGGGAGGGTTCCCTATCAGGGCCTGCAGCCTTGTTTGCGTGGAGTCTCTTCAGTTGTCATCTCACCTGGTCAGCAGTGAGCCTCACTGTAGAGGTGACAGGTGAGGGAGGGCTGGAGGTGTCAGATGGGCTGTCACAGGAGGGGGATCAGGCTATCAGGAGGGGGAGAGGGGGTGAGTGGAAAGGGCTGCGGAGGACCAGCAGCAGAGGAGTCAGGATTGGGGAGGACAGAGCCTGCAGTGTCAAATCTGTTAAAGAACAGATTTAGCTTGTTGGCCCCATCCACGCTGCCCTCTACTCCTCTATTGTTGCTGGACCTGAAGCTGGTGATGGTCCTCGTTCCATTCCAAACCTCCCTCATGTTGTTCTGCTGAAGTTTCCACTCCAGCTTCCTCCTATATTTGTTCTTTGCCTCCTTGATAGCTGTCTTCAGTTCCATCTGGATCGTTCTCACCACCACTCTGTATCCAGCTCCGAAGGCCCTCTTCTTCTTGTTGAGGAGAGCTTTAATGTCCTTTGTTACACATGATTTGTTGTTTGAGTAACATTTAACAGTCCTGGTTGGGACAGTGTAGTCCACACAGAAGTGAATGTAGTCCGTGATACACTCTGTGAGCCCGTCAATGTCTTCTCCGTGTGGCTCACAGAGTGCCGGCCAATCAGTAGTCTCAAAGCAATCCTGCATTGCCTCGTAAGTCTCCTCAGACCATCTACTCACTGTCCGCGTGGTCACAGGCTGACTCTTCACCAGCGGCATATAACAGGGACTGAAGTCCACCAAGTTGTGGTCTGATCTACCCGGAGGTAGGAGGGGGGAGTAGCTGTATGCGTGCTTAACATTAGCATACAGCAGGTCCAGTGTTCTTTGCTCTCTGGTGGGACAGTCCACATACTGAGTGAAGTTTGGTAGTTCCTTAGACATATTGACATGGTTAAAGTCACCCGATATTGCGATAGAGGCATTGAGGAGTTGAGTTTGGAGACGCACTATAGTTGAATAAATGACGTCACACACCACGCTGATGTCATGTTGGCAGAGGGAGGGGCGTAAACAGTCACAATAATAGCATGTGAGTACTCAAATGGTAAATAATATGGCCTGAGTCCAACAGCCAACAGCTCAATGTCCGGGCAACAGGCACGTTTCTTGATATTAATGTGTCCAGGACTACACCAATGGTTATTAACTAGCACAGCGAGCCCTCCTCCTTTACGCTTACTGCTCTCAGTGCAGCCCCTGTTGGCCCAAATAGTCTGGAAGCAATCGATGGAAACACTGTCATCTGGGATGTCCTGATGTAGCCATGTCTCCGAAAAGCACATTAGACTACACTCCTGGTACTCCCTCTGACTCCTGGCTAGTGCTGTTAGCATATCCATCTTATTAGCCAGTGACCTCACGTTGCCCATGATGAGGGAGTGGAGATGCAGCTTATATACCCTCTTCTCCATAACCCTCCGCTGTCTCACCCTCGCTTTTCCTCGCTGCACTGGTTTGTTCCTCCTCTGCATCCCCTGTGCGTCTGTCACCAAATCTCTTTGGGGATGTTTGTTGTCCTGGTCGCCATGCCGACTGGCTTCAGCACGATTAAGATTAAGCTTAAGTGACTCTTAATCTTAAGTGTCCCACAACGGGGAAATTTCACCTCCGCATTTAACCCATCCACGAAGTGAAACAACACATACACTCTAGTGAGAACACACACTAGGGGGCAGTGAGCACACTTGCCCGGAGCGGAGGGTAGCCCCCGGGGAGCAGTTGGGAATTAGGTATCTTGATCAAGGACACCTCAGTCATGTGCTGGCGGCTCTGGGGACCGAACCGGCGACCTTCCGGTCACAAGGGTGATTCCCTAACCTCCAGCCCATGACTGCCCCATCGATCATGCCCATGCAATCAGCTGATCCCGGGTGTAAACAAAGCGGCCATGTTGCTGAGCAGCAACAGACCATGAGAGTGAAAGAAGCACTTTCACGGTGAAAAAACAGACCAAGACTCTCTCTACTAGCATGTTTTGAGAGGGCACAGCTTCCCCAAGTTGCCTCGTCAAATAAATAAACTATTAAAAAGAAGATAAATAAAAGTTAAGAAGAAAAACGAAAAAACACAAACGGGAGCTACTGTAACAGGAAGCACGCATGCATGCACACTAGTTAGATAGATAATGCATTTTTAGATAGATAATGCATTTTTGTCCAATTTGTACATAACAGTATGTTGGAAAGTGTGGTGGGTAACACCTCTGCCTTCTACGCTGTAGACTGGGATTCAATCCCCACCTGGGTAAACACCCTACACTATATCAATAAGAGTCCTTGGGCAAGACTCCTAACACCACCTTCGCCTACCTGTATAAACTGATCAAATTGTAAGTCGCTCTGGATAAGAGCGTCAGCCAAATGCCATAAATGTAAATGTAAATGGAAAGCAGTGTCAGAAACCACATCAGCAACTCCATTTAAAATTTCTTAACTGCGACTCTACATAGCTCAGGGAAGTATGTGATGAATTAGGCATGGAGTTTGCACAAAGCTAAGCTGCTGGCTGTAAGCTTCCATTACTTGTTAGCTACATTAGCCTCACGGCTCCAGTGCAAATCTAAAGCCACAAAATATTGGACACTAAACTTGTCTTGGCTGATGGATCACATTTCAGCTAGGAGGAAAATTCTGTACATTTGATTTTTAGCTGAACCATTGTTTAAAGAGCCTGAATAAGTAACGGATCTTTATCACTATCCATCACTAAGCAAGTAGACTGACAAAGAGTTATGGCTGTCTGGTTTCAAGGTTATGCAAGTTTATATCTATAGGCACAGTATGTGTCCTGATGTATGCATACTTAATGGCAGTTACAGTGATGGAGGTGCATCATAAACATGGAGTGAAAACTTTCTCAAGCCTTTTCCTTCTAATCTGCATACAAAGGTCCTTCATGACCTTCAGCCATATGTTTCTAAGGCTGAATGCACACACAGCTGATGGTGTGTGTGCACGTCAGAGCAGGTGCGCCAGGTGTCTAAGTGGGTGTCTATGTGTAAGACAAGGTGTGCAAATGCAAATATCAATCTGTTTCGCTTGCCATACCGGCTCTGTCAACAGAAGTAGGTGGAAGAAGACATATAATAACAATATTCACACACCCACATAAACACACATGTGCATGCACACCCAAACACACATGTACATACTGCACTTATCTGACATTTTTCTTGTTTTTTCTGGTGTTTATGCACCAAATAAATAAACTAATTTTTATATGAGGGTCAGTGACAAAAGAAGGGATTGCAAAACGCTAATTTTAGAAATTCTAAATGAAAAAAAAAACTATTTAAAATAACTGCAAAGAGAACCTATTTAATAAGTTTATATCTGTTCCATAGGTTTTATAAATTCACTTTTGAACAGGATAATTAATTTCATCTAGGTGACAGTACCGCACATTAATGGAAAAAAAAATCATTATTAAAGTTATTTATGAAAAGTGAAAACTACTCTCTGTACTTGGAAAACTCTGTCCTTGAACTCCTTTATGATACAATAGGACAAATCAGCTTCACAGCATCACAAAAACAAAGAACTTACTTCCAGGTGGATAACAATGGTATCATCGAACTGGCTGACAGGATTTTATACCAGTCTGGATTCTCATTCAAGAGTCACTTCACCAAGGTATTGTAGGAATGGAACACTTTCAGTGGTCTTGTCACAAACCATCTAAATACTGAATTAGTGCATACATCTACATTTTTTATGAAATATAAGTGAAATATATGCCCTAATATCACTGTTGTTACTGGCATACTTGGGCTCTTTAAGTTATATTCTATTTTAAACTTCCCTCTCTGATAACTTCACCATTAACTGGACTGCATGGAGTTAATTTTTTCTCATTTAATCATGAGCACACATCAGTCATTCATTTCACTGCAGTATCTAATGTAACTTAAGTAGCCTTCATTTTAACTGCTGTGACAATGCGAATCACTGACTTTAGTCTCAAGACACCCATGCATTTACTGGGTTTCAAATGACTTTTAGCAACTCTATCAGCTTTTGAAAGGTAGAAAAAACATTTTAAAACTTAAGCCGGTATGTTCTTGGGTACACATATTACCCTTATTCTCCGATCCTGTTTCCTGGCCATAGATTAGGAAGTGGGGAACTTTTGTACTCTAAAAAGTCTGAGTTAGCTGCTTTGAGGTGATACCCAGTCACTTCAGCATTTTTCAGCAGTCACACTGGTGGCACAGTGGAGCTCCAAAAATGGTAGCATTAAACATAGGATGAGGTGAAAGGGGGAGTTGTGGGGTAGATAAGGCAGAAAGCAGAAACCAGTTTTCCCCAACAGGCTGTTTCTTTCATTCTCTCTTTCTCTTTCTCAGCTGTAGCAGGAAAAAAAATGGGGCACCTTAAAAGCATACGGACCAAAGCATATATTTCCCCCAAAACATTTCACATTACAGCCTCAAACACATCAATATTTTTCCATTACTGACTACATTTTGCTTGTGAAGTATAGCCAATATTCATATTTGCAAACATTCTGATTTAGTCAATACACTGCCAACTTTCCAAAAAGCAAGTCAGAATAAAAGTCTTTTGTTGTTGATTGTGCCAAGTGACATTTGAGGAAATCAAAATTTACTTGGAATACTAGAACATAAACATTAAACCATGACAAAGTATTTTATTTAGAGCTTTTATAACTCAATAACCTTTTTAAATAGTTTATTTAATCTGCATTTATGGATGGTCGCACCACATTTTTAAATTAATGAGAACCATAAATGTATAAAATGATTTTTGCATTGAAACTGATGTACTTAGACATGAAATTATGAAACTGGTCATGCCACTTTTCAACTTTTATCTCTTAGAATCAAACAGGCTTTGATGTTTTAAGACTGTAATATATAAAATGCTTCTGTGCGCCATTCAAGCACAAACAAGGCTGAAACACTCCTTATAACTTTGGCATAAATGTGCGGGGCTAAACTGCGGTAGACTGCTGTAGGCAGATATATGCAAATATGTTCGTTTTACAGACATCATGATAAACAGGTAGTTTGATTTCCATATGTACACTGGGGAGTGAACTTTTTTCAACTTAAAAAATGTTTACTATATCAATCTTTATTTCAAAAATGAGGACTATTTTTCATAATGAGAGTTACTCCTTACAACCACAGAAAATGAAACACTGTTCTGAAATTGTGGGGACATCTTGTGAAGAGTGTACACACACTGTACACTCACAGTTAGAAAGCACTGACTGGGCCCCTCTTTAATGGACGGTATACTGTCGTAACGTGCATGCATTAACCCCCTGAACAAAGAACAGAAGCAACCTGTTTGGTGTGAGCTTCTGTGTGTGGGCTGACACATATGTGCATGTGTGCGCGTGTGGTGCAAAACACACAAACATCTAGTGGTGTGCTCAATGTCACTGTCTCCTTCAGCAGCTGAGGTCTTTCTAGGCAGGCTCTGAATTATTCAGCCTGCCACTTCCATCATCATAAGACCCAAAGCTGCTCCCCTCATCACCATGCCCTGTTTATCACTGCCACAGCCAGCCAGACGCCACGGTTTCATTACAGTAGGAGAGCACAGAGGAAAACGGCAGACAAGAGAGTGAAAAAGAATGACGGGGACAAGCAAGACGAGAAGAAAGAAGTCATCCTCAACATGCAACAGAGGTACAAACTTTTGTGACAAAGACTGTTATTGCTGCAATTGGGTTTTACAACTATACACTTACTGAGTTGAACTAATGCACCAACTCCAGCCCTAGAAAAAGCACAAAAGAATGCAAATGACTGAGTCTGCAGTAAGTACAGTGGTAGAACTGCCCGCAGACTGAAGTGTTTGATTTCTGCTGCAGGCGGAATGGTTGAGTGAGATACTGCAGAAATCACACTCGCGTTACATGCTCCATTGCCTTGTGCTGATGGACCATTATAAAGCCAGCCATTTGAGGCACACCAACATGAACATGTGTATGTGTGTGTGTGTGACCACCGCTGCACAAATGTACACTTTTGCATTACTATCTTTATTGGGGGTTTCCACTGAACCAATTTGGCTAAATTGCTACCCTGCCTACATCTAAAGCAGCCCTAGCCTCCACAGCCCAAAGGAAATCATTTGGGACTTTTGTTTTTTCACATACTGCATTGAGCAAAAGTCAGAGACTACCTTTCATTTACTTAACTTTTAGTAAAAATGGCCATTAAGTACAAGTTATTAATTCTGTCAGTATATAGGGTGTCTATCCTGGACCTATTACAGCTTCCACTGTCATTTTCAGTTTTTCAAAGAAATCTGTAGGTATAATTTTCCACACCTTCAAGTTTTCTTTTTCCAGTGATCCAAGTAATCCAAACACATTCAATTATGTTTAGTTCTGGACCCCTGGGTGTCGAGACCATTGTTGCAAATTTCCTTTTTTGTTCATTTCCTTTTCTAAGTAACAGCTTCTTGACAGCTCCACATCCTTTCAGACCCATAGTGTTTAGTCGTCTTCTCTTAGTGGAAAAATGAACAGAAACATCTGTGGATTTTTTCAAAATTAAACAGTTTATCTATCAGGATTTTCTCCTCTCTCTCAAAGACGTAGACATGCATGTTTGTTAGGGGTCTCATTTTCTCAATGTCATTTAATCATTTTTAAAACTACATGCTTTCTTATCATCTTGTCCCTACAAAGAGATTAAAACAAGGTAGATCCACAAATATATGCTGACTGCAAAGCCCAGCATGGCAACCATCACAAAGCTTTGGACAGTGGAGGGCTTCTTTAACATGCTAATCTAGTGTCTCTTTAAGCATACCTCCACTGGGAGGGAATGTAGTCCTAACGCTGAGTTAATGACAAAATGAATGGACCAATGTATCTGTCCATTCCCCGTCTCCACGGGTATTGGCAAGCCATTAAAATCGGCACTCATTTTACACAGTGGGGTGTAGGGTAGGGAGGGCGAATGAGCTTTTAAGCTTCTTCAGCAGAGAGGTAAGAGTGCGAAACCCACATAAACACCCTAAGTTTTGATGTTCACACCTTAAAAGTCTGTCTCCCAGCTCCTCACTCTCACCCATAAATGATTCTTCACTAGAGTTTTCCATTTCACACTGTGAATTTCTGTTTACGGCTATTACAGAAGCTGAGAAGACCATGCAGCTCTCCACAGTGCCCACATCCAGTGACATAACTAGGATCTTATGGGCCTCAGTGCAAAAGAAATGAGCGAGCCCCCTATACAAAAATGACTTTCAATTGGGAAAAAAAAAGAGATAAAAAATGCTTGTGGCATGCCTTGAAAGTCTTTACTTGTTTGACACAAAACAATAGTGGGTAATGCTATTGTTATGTCTTTCACAAGCTGATGCTCTCAAGGCATGCCATTCTACTCATTAGCATTTAACGTTAACCTAAATCTAGTTAAGAGCTACAAATAGTGTATATATTACATTGTAAGCTAATAACAATGTTTTTTCTTTGAAAACAGCTACCATAGATCAGATGCATTATGAATAGGAGGGACTAGGGCTGCACGATGTTAACATAAAATGCAATGTTCGACAAAGCTGTCGGATTTCATCATGATGATACGGAAAGTGCAAAATTACAAACTAAAGCGTCTCTGACTGCATGTAATACTAGTGCAGACATTTTTTGAACGTGTAAACAGAAATCTAACTAACCTCTCTTTAAACTGCTCTTTAAACAAGAAGCAAAATACAAGATTACAAGACCACAATTTACTACTCCGCAAAACTGAAAGAAATCAAATATTTGCAACCAAGTTTTTTTTTTGTGCACTGAAGGGCTGAAAAGCATTCCCTCAACAGCTTTTTTATAGAGGCTACAAAACCAAACATATATATGTACACTGCTCAAAAAAAGAGAGGGAACACTCAAATACCACATCCTAGATCTGAATGAATGAAATATTCTTACTGAATACTTTGTTCTGTACAAAGTTGAATGTGCTGACAACCAAATCACACAAAAGTCATCAATGGAAATCAAATTTATTAACCAATGGAGGCCTGGATTTGGAGTCACACACAAAATTAAAGTGGAGAAACACATGACAGGCTGATCCAACTTTGATGTAATGTCCTTAAAACAAGTCAAAATGAGGCTCAGTATTGTGTGTGGCCTCCACGTGCCTGTATGACCTCCCTACAACGTCTGGGCATGCTCCCAATGAGGTGGCGGATGGTCTCCTGAGGGATCTCCTCCCAGACCTGGACTAAAGCATCTGCCAACTCCTGGACAGTCTGGGGTGCAACGTGGCGTTGGTGGATGGATTGAGACATGATGTGCTCAATTGGAGTCAGGTCTGGGGAACAGGCGGGCCAGGCGGGCTGCTAATGGCAATCAGGATACCTCTGGGGAGGACATGGAGAGCTGTGCGGCCCTCCAAAGAAATGCCACCCCACACCATTACTGACCCACTGCCAAACCGGTCATGCTGAAGGTTGTTGCAGGCAGCAGATCGCTCTCCACGGCATCTTCAGACTCTGTCACGTCTGTCACATGTGCTCAGTGTGAACCTGCTTTCATCTGTGAAGAGCACAGGGCGCCAGTGGCGAATTTGCCAATCCTGGTGTTCTCTGGCAAATGCCAAGCGTCCTGCACGGTGTTGGGCTGTGAGCACAACCCCCATCTGTGGACGTCGGGCCCTCATACCATCCTCATGGAGTCGGTTTCTAACCGTTTGTGCAGACACATGCACATTTGTGGCCTGCTGGAGGTCATTTTGCAGGGCTCTGGCAGTGCTCCTCCTGTTCCTCCTTGCACAAAGGCGGAGGTAGCGGTCCTGCTGCTGGGTTTTTGCCCTCCTACGGCCTCCTCCACGTCTCCTGGTGTACTGGCCTGTCTCCTGGTAGCACCTCCAGCCTCTGGATATATATACATATATATATATATATATTTGTATTTATTAAATATTGCGTCAGACACCCCAGGCTGCATTAAGTTTTTGTTGTTCATGCTTTTGGTTGAGTGTAATTAGGCACAATGTTCTCAGTTGGTCCAGGTCTCTTATTCTGAAAGTATCTATTCTTTTCTTTTTGCTACAAGCTTGTAACTTAATTTTAAGTGATTTATCTTCCACATGGAGAGCAGGTTCAGCCCCAGTGCAGTGAAGCAGGCTGGTAACAGTTTGTGCCTATAATGTAATGATGTCTCTCTGGCACGGCGTGTATAAGGTAATTAGATCTGTTCTGTCATCGCTGCTCTAATGGGTTGCTTATCATGGAAACTCATTTAATTGAGGTGCAACCCATTTTAGCAGTTTAGTAGTTACTAAATATTTACATCTATGCAGCTGTATGTGTTAGTGAAACCAATGGAAACACACACAGGACAAAGATCATGACATCAAGATGGTGCCCACCATGGCAGACGTCTTTGTGTGTTCCTCCTGCAACCAATGCTATTTATTATGTATTTTAGTATTTATTTTAAATGTACATTATACCTACTTACCTTTAGCCTTTCGGACTTTCTTTTATGCTTGTATTCCACCAGCACCAGCTGGGCAAGGTCCAGCAGCACCCACATCGGGTGAGCGACGCATCAGAGTGCTGTGCTCTTATTCTCACGGAAACCTGGCTCTCGGACAACACACCAGACTAAGTGATCCAGTTATAAACTCACTCCATACACCATGGGGACCACACGGCAGCATCGTGGAAGAACAAAGGTGGCGGTCAGCTGACTGCTGATGGTGAAGTGCAGACCCTTCTATCTGTCCAGACAGTTCAGTGCTGTGTTTATTCTGGCGGTTTTCATCCCGCTACACGCAAACTTGGCCACAGCGCTAGGGCTGCTGCATAATGCCATAAGTAAACAAGAGACCACGCACCCAAATGGTGTGTTCATTGTTGCCGGCAACTTCAACCACTGCAACCTGAGAAATGTCCTCCCCAAGTATCATCGGCACGTGAGCTTTCCGACGAGGGAGAGCAACATACTCGACCAAGTCTACAGCGAGGGGGCCTACAGGGCTGTGCCTCGTGCACTTCGGTCAGTTCAAACACATCTTCGTGTTCCTCTACCGAGCATACAGACAAGCATACATCCTCAAGCAAGCACTTCCAGTGAGTAAAACTATCAAAGTGTGGAATGAAGACACTGATATAAGTTCTTCAGGACTTCTTTGACAGTACAAACTGGGATGTGTTCAGAACTGCTGCTGTGAGAGTGGATTGTACTGTTGATCTAGAGGACCATGCTTCTGGGGTAATGGGCTACATCAGCAGCTACATTGTTCCTACAAATTGCTGAAGAAAATACCCAAACCAGAAACCTTGGATAAACTGTGAAGTTCAGTCCATGCAGTATTTCTTTCAGGCAACAGTGAAGACAACAAAAGGTCCAGATATGATCCGCGTAGATCTATCAGAGAGGCCAAGAGACAGTACAGGTTGAAGCTGGAGGGCTACTATACCACCGCAGACTCCTGGCACAGGTGGCAAGGACTGCAGCACATCAACTACCAACAGACAAGCAGGGTGGTCACAACCACCCACACTACACTACCTGATGAACTGAATAAGTTCTATGCTTGCGTCGAGGACCTCAACCCTGGCCAACTGAGAGACGCTATGGACAAGGACAGCACACAGAATACATCGCTCACTGTGACATCAGTGGATGTGTGCAGGACCTTGAAGAAAATAAACCCATGGAGAACAGCCGGCCCAGACAACACCCGTGGGCGTGCACTCAGGGTTTGCTCATCAGAACTGGTTGGCGTGTTTGTGAACATATTCACTCTGTCCCTTGCGCAAGCTTTTGTGCCATCCTGCTTCAAGACCACCACCATCGTGCCCTTCCCAAAGAAAAGCGTTGTGACCTGCCTAAATGACTATCGCCCTGTTGCACTCACCCCAATCCTGATAAAGTGCAGAGAAAGAGAATAGCCATGACTCATATCCAGGAGACCATTCCGAACACTATAGATCCTCTCCAGTTTGCATACTGTCAGAACCAGTCCACAGACGACTCAGTGAACACTGCTCTTCACACAGTCCTCACACACCTGGAGGGTAAGGACAGGTGTCAGAATGCTCTTTATTGACTACAGCTCAGCATTTAACATGGTCATCCCATACAAACTCTCAGAAAAGCTCCTCACCCTTGGACTGACACACGCCCTCTGCAACTGGGTGCTGAACTTTCTAACAGACAGACCATAGTCTGTAGTCAGCAGCCGCACATCCAGCACAAGAACAGTGAGCACCAGGGTCCCCCAGGACTGTGTGCTTATCCCCCTTCTGTACACACTCTTCACGTATGACTGTGTAGCCTCCCAGAATAACACCAGCATCAATAAGTTTGCTGATGATACTATTGTCATTGGACTGTTCACTGGTGGGGATGAGACAGCATACAGGAATGTGTTGGCTGAGCTGGTGGCCTGGTGTTATGACAACAATTTTCCTTGCATGAAGACAAGACCAAGCAAATGATTGCTGATCCAAGGAGGAAGTGGGAGCTTCACACACCCCTTGACATAGGTGAGACCGAGGTAGAGAGGGTGAAAACCTTCAAATTCCTTGTCAAATTCCTCTACATCAGTTAGGATCTCACCTGTCTCAGTCCAGGACTACAAGACTGACGAACAGTGTCTATTCACAGGCCATTGGGCTTGTGAACACCTCACTCACTAACTCTTCCCCCCTCCCACTCTAAACTGATTTAACTTTTGGCCGACCTTGCACTCAATAACTGCAATTTACATACACTGTACAGCTGCTACTGCTGCAACACTACTATTTACATCTATTACTTGTACAGAACACTACTGTTTACATCTATTACTTGCACAGAACACTACTGTTTACATCTATTACTTGCACAGAACACTACTGTTTACATCTATTACTTGTACAGAACACTACTGTTTACATCTATTACTTGCACAGAACGCTACTGTTTACATCTATTACTTGTACAGAACGCTACTGTTTACATCTATTACTTGTACAGAACACTACTGTTTACATCTATTACTTGTACAGAACGCTACTGTTTACATCTATTACTTGCACAGAACACTACTGTTTACATCTATTACTTGTACAGAACGCTACTGTTTACATCTATTACTTGTACAGAACGCTACTGTTTACATCTATTACTTGTACAGAACGCTACTGTTTACATCTATTACTTGTACAGAACGCTACTGTTTACATCTATTACTTGTACAGAACGCTACTGTTTACATCTATTACTTGTACAGAACGCTACTGTTTACATCTATTACTTGTACAGAACGCTACTGTTTACATCTATTACTTGCACAGAACACTACTATTTACATCTATTGATTGAGTCTTCTAAAAAAAAAGTAAGAATTTCATTGTACAGTGTAACTGCCCGTTTCTGCTGTGCATATGACAGTAAAACTCTTCTTTGTTTAAGATAGCTTAGCCAAAAGCACTAAATGCTGTGTGCTGTGGTTTTACTTTCAGCTCTGTTCACAACCCTAGTATAATTTTGTCTGTCTGAAAAGTTTCATCCTGCTGGGAAGGTCAATAGGCAAATTATCATGAAAGATAATGAACAGGTGAATAAGTGATATTGATTTTATTTCACCATTACACATCCTACATTTGGCAAGAAATGGCAATTACAGTAGTGTATGAGATCATCTTACGTTGACATTTTAAACATTATTTAACTTTAATTAGTCTGTTGTCAAAAGGAAAGGCACAATGTTGCATGAGGCAGGATTATTGGCACCTTTTATAAAAATTAAAACTATGAAAAATAGTATTTACACTTTGAATGAGATATATTTATAAATAAATTAATACAAATACATATGTATATACATAAATAAAACACTTTTCAAAAACATACACTTCAATTATCGGCAGCCCTGTGTTATTGTTTTGTGTACCCTGCCTTCCTAAAGAAATTTTAGGAATTCTTAAGTAGTCATCCATGACTTCCTGTTTCCCTGGGTAATAAATATGGCACACAAGCCGAACAGCATTAATCAACCATCAACATGGATAAAGATCACTGACCTTCATACATAAATGAATGGCTATAAAAGGTTCACACCAGAAAATCTCTCTCTCATTACTGCAACATTAGAGCAATGACAGTGAGACGGTTCTTCTCCGAAATTGTGATGAAGAGGACTCAAGTATATTTTGCCCCCTACATACAATGATGAGAGTGGTTAAAGGGGCAAAATAATTAACAATGAGTGTTGGACAATTTTAGGAGTTATTTGAGGTCACCAAGTTTTTGTGTGATTTTGTTGTCAGCACATTCAACTTTGTACAGAACAAAGTATTCAATGAGAATATTTCATTCATTCAGATCTATGATGTGTTATTTGAGTCCCTTTATATTTTTGAGGTGTATATTATATATATATATATATATATATATATATATATGCAATTGGGAACGACAGCAACTCAGCCACAAAGTGGCAGACCACGTAAAATGACAGAGCGTGGTCAGTTGAGGTGCATAGTGTGCAGAGATCGGCAACTTTCTGCAGAGTCAATCAATACAGACTTCCAAACTTTATGTGGCCTTCAGATTAGCTGAAGAACAGCGTAGAGAGCTTCATGGAATGGGTTTCCATGGCCAAGCAGTTGCATCCAAGCCTTACATCACCAAGTGCAATGTAAAGCGTTGAATGCAATGGTGTAAAGTACCACCACTGGACACTAGAGCAGTGGAGACGTGTTCTCTGGAGTGACGAATCACGCTTCTCAGTCTTACAATCCGATGGATGAGTCTGGGTTTGCCAGGAGAACGGTGCTTGTCTGACTGGATTGTGCCAAGTGTAAAATTTGGTGGAGGGGGGATTATGGTGTGGGGTTGCTTTTCAGGAGTTGGGCTCGGCCCCTTAGTTCCAGTGACAGGAAGTCTTCAGCAGACCAAGAGATTTTGGATAATGTCATGCTCCCAATTTTGTGGGAACAGTTTGGGGATGGCCCCTTCCTGTTCCAACATGACTGTGCACCAGTGCACAGAGCAAGGTCCATAAAGACATGGATGAACGAGTTGTGGAAGAACTTGACTGGCCTGCACAGAGTCCTGACCTCAACCCGACAGAATGGGATGAATTAGAGCGGACTGTGAGCCAGGCCTTCTCGTCTAACATCACACAAATGCACTTCTGGAAGAATGTGTAAAGATTTCCCATAAACACACTCCTAAACCTTGTGGAAATCCTTACCAGAAGTTGAAGCTGTTATAGCTGCAAAGGGTGGGCCGACATCATATTAAACCCTATGTATTACGAATGGGATGTCACTCAAGTTCATATGTGTGTGAAGGTAGATGAGCAAATACTTTTGGCAACTTAGTGTGTACACATATATATATACCACTGTCCCATATATTGCTGTTGCAGGAGTGGGGTTGCAGCACACAACACACTGCATAGCATGCTGGAGATTGTAATGCAGCATTTTGTGAAAGGGGCTAATATTAATACAAAATGTAAATAATTTCATGGGCCAGATAGGATTATGCTACAGACCTGACTTATCCCACAGGCCTTGTGTTAGACACGAGTTGTGGACTCATGGTGCTGTTGTGTCATTTGCCCAGAAACCACTGTTGAAAAAAACTATGCATTCATTTGTCACAAGAAAATATTAAAGTATAAACTAAAACAAAAAAGCTATAGGCATGAAGTTGAATTACAAAAACAAAAACTTGTTAAATCATTCATATTGTTCTCTTTTACAATGGATGATTTTGCCATTGCTACTGTTGCATTTCCAGATTAGCATTTTTAATGGTTAGCTATTCATTTGTCATGTCATGATAAAGTGTTTGTAACTGTGTAGACTTTAGTTAGTTGTTATAAGTTAAGACATTATTTACAGATTGTTGGAGCAACTACATTTAATACCATGGCTGTATGAAACTAACTTACAAACTTTAGTAAGACTTTGTGCACAAACCTACTAAATACCAATGTACAAACTTTCACAAAACCCAGTTCTGCTGAGGCAAGTTAGGTAATTGAATCTTTCTGGGAGTTATGGGTGCACTCCATGTGATAGGCCCCCAAAAAAGGGCTCTGTGCCATAGACCCCACGGTGACTGTCCCTCCCCTTGCTCCCCAGTAGTTACTCCAATGACCACCGCTACCATCTGAACTCAGATGAGGCTTTACACCAGTGTGCACTGTGGCTCACTTACCACTAGATACAATAAAGCAAATCATAGACAATTATATAATAAAAGGTCATACCATGGCCTTTTTCTCTTACTTTATTTTTATCAAGAGGAGTTAAAATGTTCTGAACAATGAATTCCAATAAAATGAAGACATTTTTATATTTGTAGTCACCATTTGACATTTTCTTGTGTACTGTCTCATATATTATCTAGCAGGGAGAAAGCTGTTAAGCAGAAACACTTCACACAAATAGTCCCTGAAGTCTGTGTGTGGCTCAGTGATTTGCTACACCTACATCACAGGATTAATAATTCACACACTCCCAGATGGGATGAAAATCAAAAGCTTTAATATCTACAAATCCACTGTTCAACCACACACACACACACACACACACACACACACACACACACACACACACACACACACACACACACACAGTGTGGCAATATAACACAAGCCCCTTAAAAATGAATATGCTGCTTATGTGGTTTCATTACATATTACATGGCCTGTAATTTGCATAACAAAATAATGAGACACACTTTCATACTACAGATAATAATCCCTTGGCACATATGAAAATTCTATAAAACCAATCTAATTATAACCATTGTAGAAGCTCACCCATCAAAGCAGCTCCCTAATATTAATCAATGAGAACGCTTTCACCCTGCTGGTTCATCTATGGGTGAAAAGAACACGACACTGCACAGCACTGACTGCCAAGCCATTTACAACCGTGCCACTCTTCTACAGAGCTTTATCTCTGTTCTTCAAAGCAAGAACGGTTTAAATACAGTCATTTGGCAAGCCTTTCGGTTTTCTGTAAAAATCACGGCACCTGGTTTCACTGGTTTCACCTTTTGCACCCCCCCCCCCTTTTTTTTTTCCCTATTATGCAAGATCAATTTGGGGGGTCTTGGGGTGATTGTCTTATACACCAATGTTATTGTGTTGTCACTAAGGCAAAACACAGCGGCTGCATGAATGATGGCACGACACATGCGATCTGAGCTGTCAGTGAGCAGCAGTGCTCAGCTAGCCTAATAACTAACACCACTACAGATTCTTTGCATCAGCACTACATGATTGCTCTCCATCTACAAAAATAAACACATTTGGAGCTTTGTTCAGAAAAAGACTGAAACAGAATTTGTTTATTTATAACATAGATTTAAAGTAAAAACACAATTAGTTGCTAATTTGTTTTGTTAAATTTAAATAAATAAATAAATAAATAAATAAATAAAGCATGCCATGGCTTTTGCACAGGCCACAATTTAGGTCTTATTTTTTCCTATTATGTTAAATTTGAAAACTGTACATTAAAAGGGGGCATCAACACTTTTGCATACAACTGTATCAAATTAGATAGAATATATTCTATTTTAGAGACAAACAACAGATCTAAATATGCTGCTGTAAAGGGCAAGAAACTGATACACTGAATATGTTCTTGTCCTGTATTGCAGTCATAATATCTAGTAAAATCACTGCAATATCACCACAATACTAGGATTTTCTCTGCATTGTGGAGCCCTAGAATCTTGGCATCAGACGAACAACACACCTGGAGAATGAATAGCTGTAGGCTCAAACAGGAATGTGTGCATGTGAAAAAGAATGAGATCTGTCAATATGAATAAGGGTAAACCCTCCTGATGCCCAAAACGACATTTTTCACACAATTGGAAATAAACCTTTCTTACGCCTATAGCACAAGGCCCTTTGGACAGCATTCTGTAGCATTTGCTATATTATTCTAATATAGTTTATAAATGTGTAAATCTATCTTTCTACATAGAACTTTGACACTATTGCATATCTGGTGTTACTTCATGTTTGGTGTCATGGCAAGAAACCACAAAATAGGTTCTATGAATACACAATGCCTTAGAGGTACAGTTTGGAATTTGAGAACAACAAATTATTGACTTGATTTGCTATGAAATAGAAAAAAGTAGAAGTTATATTGCTCATTTTAAATTCACTAACCTAGATGCAAAAAAGCAAGTCAATAACTTCAACAAACAACTTTAAAGTTGTAATTGCTTCGTTTGCATATCATTGTTTGGACACAGTGAAACCAAAAACCTTTATATATGAGCTCATAATGGAGTAAGAAACCTATTCTGAATTCTAGAGGCATCTTAAGGGAATTGCCTTAACTGCTGTAAACAAATAAAATGTCTGCAAAAATCAGTGTGTGGCTTTAATTACACTACACTTAATGAATACAGTTTATATTCTTTTCGATGCCTCAGCAATGTTAAATCGAAGTATAGCCCTCTGGGCACACTGACCAGTTAGCAGATTCTGTGCAAGACTTGAGGGACAATAATGTTTTTTTTTTTCTTTTAAACAGATGATCTCGTATTGATCTTGGCTTTCAGAATCATAAGATGTCAAAGATGTGCAAAAGCTCTGCCATATCACAGCCTTTCAGGTTTGCAGTCTCATAGACTGAAAGAACTGACTCTAAAGCTAGGCCAAGCCTCTTAACAGAAAGTCTCCCACTAAACATACATACAAGGTGTCTCAGTCTACACTCTATAACAGCTTTAACACAACAGAGGCCATTCATCAAAGATACAGAAAATTAGTTCGTGAGTTAGTCCAGTGATAAAGCCAGAAAAGCACTAAACCCTGCAGTGCAATGGGCTTCTTGGAATTCTACTTTATGGACAGAGCGCACAAACAAACACCAGTGAACACCAATAAACACCAACAAACAAACACCAGCATTCTAATGTTGCTTAGAATATTTAGAAAAATAATGGACAAACCAAATGAACTAGCGTGAATGAAGAACATTCTACAACAGTGTAATGGATGGGTACATTCTTGAACTACATGAAGGCAGATACCACTGAGTTTAAATGGGGAGAACATTGCAGAACACTACGAAGGTGAGAGAGAACACCACAGAACTGTGTGAATGAAGAGAGAACATTCTAGAGCAGTGTGAATAGGGGAGAACATTCCATAAACCTCTGAATGGAAGGAAGAACATTCTTGAACAGCATAAATGGGGAAAACATCCTAGAGCAGTGTGAATGGAAGAGAACATTCTAGAACAGCATGAATAGGGAGAGCTCTCTAGAACAGAGTGAACAAGAAGTTATGAACTTATGAAAGGAAAAGACGATTCTAGAACTGTGTGAGGGGGGATAAAATGCATTGTCAATAGGGAGAACATTCTAGAACAATGTGAATGCGGAGCATATTCTAGAAAGAAGTGAAGGGGATACAGGACAACACTATAGAACTCTGTCAAGAGAGAACATTCTACAGCAGAGTGAATGAAAGGAAGAACATCCTTGCACAGTATGGATGGGGAGAACACTCTAGACCAGTGTGAAGGGGAAATCATTCTAAAACAGTGTGATGGAGGGATAACATGCGAGACCATCTTAAAGGGAGATAACATCCAGTGTAAATGGGGAGACCATTCTAGAACAGTGTGAACAGTAAAGTACATTTTGGAACAGTGTGAATGGGGACAGACCCATGCTAGAACTGTAAGAAGAGAAAGAACCTTCTAGATTCTAGATTCAAGACTGGTTTAATGTTATTCAGAACACCAGGGCATTGTATTCAGAACACCAGGGCATTGAAAAACACGATGAAACTGTTATACTCCAGCAACTCTTACACATAAAAAATAAATACAAGTACACAGGGGGCAAGAGGAGAGTGAGGTATTGCACAGACAAGAAGGATATTGCACATTCTAGACAAGTACAACAGGCAACAAGTAATAATAAATAGAGAAGTGGCACTAAACAGCACAGGGGACTTGAAGTAAATAATAAGGAAGGTGGCAGTAATAACACTGCATTGTGAATACACAGTGAAGCAAGGTGTAGTACTATGGGCAGAATAATGAAGACATGAACCACATGAGGCATAGCGCAAAGTATACAGTCAGCTACTGAATAATACAGTGCAATACAACTCTAGAAACGTGAATGGATAACATTCTGGAACAGTATAAATCAAGAGAGAACATTCTCAAACAATTAGAATGGGGAGAACTTTCAAGACTGTTCTAGAGGACATTCAGGACCAATGTGAACAGAGAACATTCTTGAATAATATGAATACAAAGAACATTCTAGAACATTATGGATGAGGCAGAGCATTCCACAATCATGTAACTGGGGAAAGAACACTCTAGAACAGTGCGAAAGCGGTGGAGGACACTCTAGAGTCTTTCAACACACACATACACAGAAAACCAACTAAACATCTGGGTTTGTTGATGTTTGTTGTGTTGGGTTGCTGTGGCCTTTAGATTTTAGGTTTGCTGTTTTCTCTTCTGATATGTTTACTCGATTCTGAACACTTACTGAACTCGTTTTTAGAGAACTTCACCCCTGAACGGTTTCACTATTTCAATATAGAGGAAATGAACAGAGTAAGACTGGTGAAAATATTGCCCCCAGAGCCTGGGTAATCCATGCTTTCACACTCAATGAGGCTTCTTTAGACTGTACTGTAAATACCATAATGCTTTGCTACAGCCTGCTCTTCAGAGACACTCCTGCGTAACTCCCAGCCTGCAAAAAAAGGGATGCTTTCCAGCATCACAAGTTCTGCATCTGGGAAAAGCACAAAAAGCAGCAGGCTGTCAGCATCTAAAGTAGCATTGGGTAGAGCAATGTAAAACCAGGCCAATGCTTCCCGTAGTTTTATATTGGAAATATCTCATAAACCTTGCCTGTAAATCACTCTCCCACTCTTTCACACACATATGAGCAGCTGCAAAGATTCCAGGCAGCCAGCAAACTATATCTATCTAACCACTGTGCAACAAAATTAAATGTCCGTTGGAAAAAATAAAAATCCAGGGGCAATTTAAACATTTTTACTAACAATATAACATCCTTTCTCTCGTTTATATTGTTTCACTATGAGTTGATACCAAGTGAGTGAGTGCTATCAATGCTAGGCCTGGGCATTGTAATCAGATACCATTAATGACTGACAAGTAACCTGATGGCGATGTGTAAAAGGTGATTATCACAGAGTTGGGAGGAGAACTGACACAGAATTATCATTCATTCATTCATCCTCATTAACCACTTAATCCAGATAGGGTCGTGGTAGTAAGTTGGGAGAGCACAGAATCCCAGAAGTCCCTGTCCCCCACAGCTTCCTTCAGCTAATTTCAAGGGACCCCGAGCTGCTCTCAGGCCAACCTGAAGATATAATCCCTCCAGCAGATCCTAGGATGACCCCAGGGTCTTCTCCCAGTAGGCTGTGCTTGATACACCTCCACTGGGGAGCCTTTAGGGCGCATCTGGATCACATGCCTGAACCACCTTAACTGGCTCCTCTCAATGCGGAGGAGTAGTGGCTCTACTCTGAGCTCCTCCCGCATGACCAAGCTCCTCACCCTATCAAGTAGAGCGTAGCCTGCCACCCAGCAAAGAAAGCTCATTTCAGCTGCTCATATTCACAACTTCATTCTTTCAGTCATTACCCACAGTTCATGGCAACAGGTGAGGTTTGGGATGTAGACTGACCAAGTCCACAAAACACATATAGACTGGGTTGGCAAATTCTCATGCCCCCTCAACTGTGAGCTGTGAAAGGGTGAAAAGCTGGTCCATTGTCCGGTCCCCTTTCTTAGAAATATCAATCACCATCCCTGACTGCCAGTCCAAAGGTACTGTTCCAGAGGTCCATGCAATGTGGCCAAGAAAGCCCCACAAAATCCAGAGGCTTAAGCTTTTCCAGGCAAATCTCATCCACCCCTGGTGCCTTGCCACTCAGGAGCTTGCCAACTACTTCAGTGACCTCCACCAGGGAATTGGAGCCTGACACCCATGAGGGAAGCAAGTCTCTCAGATTAAGGAGTTCCTTCCACTGACCGACAATATCCTTATTTGAAGTTAGAGTTTTTCCATCCCTGCCGAATACAGCTTGGGCGAAGCCACCCCGACTGCTACTAAGTCGCTGAACAATTGCCCGGAACCTCCCTGAGGCCGACCAAAAGTCTTTTTCCATGGCCTCACCGAATTCCTCCCACGCCTTGGATTTCACCTCCACCACCGTTGCTGCTGCTGCCTTTTTGCTTGTCGGTATCTATCTGCTGAATTGGGAAGGTTAACACAATGCAATGGGTAACTAATGTTTTCCAGTAAAAAATTACAGATATCTCACCTTCCTTTGCAGGATATTTGTTGATCAGCATGTAGCTAAGCAGTTGACCTTCATACATCTATAATAGCTGGACTTTAAAAGCTGATATCCAAACTTTCATATTAGTACAATGGATTGTGGAGACAAACACTGGTGGTGCTGCTGTTTGATACTATGTGACAAAATCCAGGCTACATCACAGCGATTCAATCTCACACAGCTAGCTCAGAAACCACAGGATGTATTGGGCAAAGTTTTCTACTTGTTAACAAACTCACTCAGTGCAATGTGGTGATCAGCAGTGTATGCTTATAGTACTGTGGCATTTCATTTCTTCCAGCTCACCATAACTTGACAAACATAAACTCTATTTAGACAAGACTAAATTTAAGATAATTTCCTTTTACCGACGCTCCTTAGTGATCCATTTTTATCTCTCCTCTGAGAACATTTCAGGACAAATTAACTACTGTTTTTCTCCAAAGTCAGCGGTGGTCTGATCATTTTAGTCCCAGTTGAAGAAACATGTCTGTGATTTTCATGGTACAACCAGAAAAAAAGGTTTGTGACCACTGCTTTTTGTCACATTTATCCTCCTAGTATGTGTATTAGGGGTGTTAATCACAAGTTTCATCAGGATTTAATCCTACATTCATTCTTTTAGCCAAAGATCCAATACTTCAAAATTTGACACAATGCAATGTGATGTGATTAGGTTCGATAACAGGGTCTGTAGTTGACGATATCGGGTAGTGAGAGCAGAGCGCAAGCCTAAATAGGAACGCCAGTTTCCCTTTGTTTTTGTTTGCTGTTTCTGAGCTATTTAGTACAACAGAGTTATAGACCAGACCTACAACTTGTCTGAGTTCCTTGGAGAATATGATGAAACTCCACACAATCAAGCCTCTGGCTTTAACACAGTCATTTTTTTAGGTGAGCTGACAAGTTTGTGGTATTACCTGGGTATCTTAATTCACACCTACATTCCTTGCAAATGGCAAAGGTCTTGTCTGTCTGTCCTTATTTTTTGTACAACTAAAATGTTTCCACACCAATGACTTAATTTGTTTGGGCTGTTACTGCTCAGATGACTGGCAGATTGCTGCTGCATGCAAGAGTTTATTTGGCAGAGTGCAACGAGCTTACACTGCACGCTGCCACAACATAGAAACGTACAAAGAGGAATCATGCAGATGGAAGAGATGTGCAAATAAACACGCATCACTGTTTTTGCGTCACATTGATGACGCCAGGTTACTCGCTATTTGGTCGATGCATCAATACAGATCCATACTTCCCTTGTGTGTATCCAAACACTAATCAATTTGCAAAATGATGGATGCTTCGGAAGATTCTCCCAACCTCTTATCTGGTCTAGGTACTAGAATCCTCTCCAACTTCTTTACAGTGGAAAATCAATATCTAGCAGGAAGAAAAATAAAATCGGAAAGGCCCACAGACTGATGTAAGGGGTTCACATATGCACAATATTATTCACTTTTAGTTTTCACAACATACTGACCATGGTGATATGACTTTATGTGATGCAAATATTGGATTGGAGAAAATACAACCCACTAGAAACTCTCCTGTCCTGCAGTATTTGTACTGCTGTCTGGATGTGTGTAAAGCTGTTAGTAACAAAAAGACATTGCTCTGATAAGCTATTCTAAACAGCGCTTTTGCTGTATTTTATTTATTTTGTCACTGATGCAGTCAACTTCCCTTCAGGCTTATTTTTCCACATATGTTACAAGTACTGTATGTATGGTAGTTCATACAATAAAACTTACATATAATAATGTACTATTTTTAAACATAATGAACAAGAAACAAAAATTCAGAGACTGAATTTATGTAGCACTCAATTAAACTCGCATAATCTATTAACTAAGTAATCTTAATAAGCAATCAGCAAACATCACTGTTAAAGGTGAGACTGCGCTATGTTGAAAGAACATGAGCTTTTCATGCATGAGCTAATAAACAGCATGCAAGCGTGTGTCTGGTTGTGTAAGCTTGAACTGTTCAAGCCCAGCCTTGCTGCTGAAAGGGTCGAAGAGGTAGTCAGTCAGCCTCTATGTGGCTTCTCAGCGTGACTGGAATCTTCAGAGTTTGCAATTCAATATTTCTCAGATTTAATTGAGAGGGTATAATTCACTTCCAGCAGGCTCGGCTGGCCCTGGTCCCCTGTACGCCGACACATCATTGAATTACAAGTACCCCCAGTCCTGGCAGCATGGGCAAAAGCCCTACACTGCAGTGTGAAAGAGAATACTTAAAATATACTGTAAAAACAATGGAGGCATAATCAGTTTAGAGGAGAAAGTGGAGAGGTGAAGAGAGGAGCCTGTGGTTGGTTTGAGCAGACTTTGAGAGAAAAGCCCTTCACTGCTGTGGAAGAAAGCTCATCTTGATTGATCAGGATCTCTGGCTGGCTACCGTTATTGCTATTCAGAGCATCCTCCCTGTAGCATATCTTGCTTTTGTTTGAATTTTACTTTCCTTACACTAGCTTTACACACACATATGTCTGTGTGTATATGTATATATGCAGGTATTTTAATTGCTTTTCGGTTTATGAATATTTTAATTATCATATTGTTGAATTTTATTAAATATTCACTGCATTACCAGAATACAGTTTGAAGCACACAGGTTTGGTTCCTGATTTCTCAGTGCACTTCAGCCATGGCATAGATTTATTAAAATCTCTCAGTAGCACAGGATTGATTAGCTAAAGCAGGTATTGGACGTAAACTGTAAACATCAGACTTCTCCAGGGTCAGATTTGGAAATAATTAAGCTAACATACTCATAGATACAATCACAACGTATTGTTTTTTTCTTATTAACAAATAAATGCTTATTGCCCAGCAAGTGCACAACTACCCATTTCTTAAGCGGTATGCAGGACCAAGGGCCAATTAAAAAGGTTCTATATAGAACCATCCACAACATATTCTCAATCAATCTAAAGAAGCCTTGCATGATACAAAGAACCCCCAAAATCTTCAGTATTCATGATTCTATATAGAACCTTGACTAAAGAACCTTTGAAGCACCATCTTTTTGAAGAGTGCATGGTGTCATAAAAATTCTTTAAAGGGCTCATAAAATCTTTAAAGAGCTCATATCTGAGATTTCACTGAAAGTAGTTATGTGAAGCGATCGCTGTCCACTGAAGAGCAGTCATATTAATTGGTCATATTAACAGACTCTAAGCCGAGGTCACTGTTAGTGGCATCGTCAAAAATATTTCTATTGCCAGTTATACAGCCCTGTGAGAAGCACCGCAGTGTAAAACTGCAAGTAATTATGATTTCCATAATCCATTTATCGGTTCATTATGGCTTCAATTACTGAGGAAAGGAAAAGGTGCAGCTAGCAATCTGTCCAGAAATGATTAAGGTACACTGCTCTTACAACAAAGCAAAGAGAAATGAATTCGTTGGTGTGGTCGGTAGCATGATGTCAAATCATTTCCTAAAGCAAGCTCAGCACACATGATACAGCAATAAACATGTGATGTCAGTGCTTCCAAAAACATCTAACCACATTACAAATACAGATAAAGAAGTCAAACTCAATTTTCAATGACCTCAAACACCATTTTCTAATGTGTGAGAGAAAAAAAACATTTTCAAAGAATATCTGGACACATGTGGATGGAGCAAGTCTATGGTTATTAGCACACAAACAGCTAGAATAATTTAGCTGTGCAGTTTAGTCAAAAATGCAGCTTACTTCCACCTCCAAAGGTGCTTTTTTTGCTGAACCACAACTGAAAAGCAGACAAAAACACAGTATTTTTAATTTCTGACTCCAATTTCACATTTTTAGCACTTACCATTCTGAGCTTTTGCCATTTTACTGTCATGAATTAGGTTTCTAAAACTGTATTTTCAGATGATAAAGTAATGTACTCCCATATTTATATGTGAGTCATGCACAACCCTCTACTGTAGTCTCTTAAGTTTTTACAGGTGTACATTTTAAGAGGTATGATGTACATCAGTTCCATCATATAAAACTATGCGCCTTTTTTCACTCATATTTTTGTTTAATTAGCAAAAAAGATATTTTTAAGCAATAGAACATGAGAGGGAGTGTGTTATCACGGAATAACATTACGGCTGTGATGTTGTGCATGAAAACACATGACCTCAAGTGTTCTATTACTTTTATACAACTCTTAAATAAATAAAGCTAGAAATAAATCAATTGGGCTGTGAACGTGTCATTTACTATGTTTTAATGTCAGCAATTCCTTCCGCCAAATTATAGATCCTTAACAAGCAGTTTGTTGCTACATCAGAGTAACGAGCTCCACTCACTCGCAGCAAAGCCAGCAGTTCGTTCTCCAGCTCCACACAGACCAGCTGACTGTTTGGGAATTAAGCGTAGTCTCATCTTCAGAGTCTGAGCAAATCGGCTGTCGGTCAAATCTGATCTTAAAAATATCCATTTTCTGTTTGTGGCAAAGTCAGAAGTAAAAACGTTCAAATAGCTTGAGTGTCTCTTATTAAAGTCATTGCTTAGCAGCGGCGTCTCAGTGGAGTGATACAATGTTTGTGGGAAAAAAACGTGATGTTATGGCGAAACAACAGCCCAGTTAGAACGCTTCTCAACCAAAGCTCATGTGGCCAGAACTAACTGTTATATAACATGCTATAATGTGGCAAGAGATGAAAACACACACATTACGCTGCTGATGCACATCTCTTTCATTCTGGACAAATCTTATGATAATGAGCTGAGCAGCGACCAATCAGGTAACACGTGGTGGTATCTGATTGTGCCACACCCATGGTCAAGCTACATGTTGAGAATCAATACTCAAACACACAAAGGTGGAGATTTAATGGTTGATTAGTTGATTTTTTAGGTACAAAAAATACTTCTGAACATATTTTACCTCTTCTAAACTCAGCGTTAATTTAAACCGTTAAAGGCATTTATAGTTGAGTAGTGTGTTTAGTGCTGTGTTATACATTATTATATGCAGTATTGTGTGTGCATGCGCTAAGTTGTATTTTAGGCTGCCTATTTGTGTTTATCCTTACATGGTCATGTCTGTCACACCTGTCATTTGTCATGAATAAGCTAATCCTGGCATAAGTTCCGCTATAAAACTGTGTCGGTCCATTGCATTACGGGCTGCCTAGGTGTCTGGTACCTGCGCACAATCTTCACTTCTCCAGACGTCAGGCTGGTTCCCCTGGTTAAGCTGGGGTTTGGATTCTTCATGGCGTATGGGTACTGTAGGTCAGGAAAATATAAAAATAATATATAAATACTGCATAAAATGTCATTTCTTTTGAAGTTGTAATAAAAAAAGTAGATGCAACTTTCATGTGGTAATTCCAAATGATTATGATATTAAATTAAAATCACTTAATTACTTTGTTACTGTTGGATTACTTGTTTTTTTAATAATAATAATAATTAAATAAAGACCAAAGCCAATTGTAACCTAAGAAACAATTCATAGAAAGAGTGTAGGTGATGTTTAACAGTCTGAGATTTAGGTGTGCTGTAATTACATTTTCAAATGAATGTACATATTTGGTGAAGTTAATCAGGTATTCAAGACAGAGTAGCTTGGAATATAACAAGGAAATATTGTTTTAATAGATATGTAATATATATACAAAGTATATTGTGCCCAGCTTTACTGTCCTATTTTGTCTTGCAAGATGATCTACCCTTCAAACTGCATTCACATGAACGATGTAAATTTCCTAGCCAAGTTTCAGTCAATATGAGTTTGATGTAGCTGTGTGCCGCTGTTCTCAGTCTGGTCATTTTCTGTCCCGTGCTGAAAGCTTTTTATCCCAACTAAATTTTTAAATGTCTAACCAACAAGAACAGCTGCATCACTCCTAATGAACAGCAACAAACAAAAATGTGGAAAAAAGGGAAATTTACCACAAAGTGACATTCAGCAGAACTTGGATCGTTAAATCATCGCTGCCACAGTAAACATGCTGCTTGTCAGGAGATTTTTTATTTTTTGCAAGTTTATGACCAGCCACAGCCCACAGTCTCCCTCCTCCCCTCATGAAAGAGGACAAAATCTGCATTCAGTAATGTATTACAGTTAAGACATGAACACAGGCAAGCAAACAACTACAGTAAGAGTGCTTTTAATGCACTCCTGCTAGTTATCCCCGTCTGATAATGTACATGTAATCTGATTAGTCTTTTTATCTGTACTTGCAACAGAACACAGTTACCTTTTCTTTTGTATCCTGATTATGTAATAAGTGACATATTCCATTACTACTGAACCTTGTTGATGATAAGATTTTTTATTTATTTATTTTATTATCAATGTAATTGATAACACTGACGAGTTGTTGCAGCCCTAATATATACCAATGACCTGCTGAACAACTGAAAAACACAGAAAGACAAGCAGACAATGCACAGAGCACAGTCAGCAATACACCATTCTGCTACTGCCACTTAGGTCTGCTGCATAGGATACGGCTGGACGGTAGACAGACAGACATACAGACACACACCAGCAGAATAAAGGGAAACACACACTCTGTCTCTGACTGCATGAGCCAGACCAGGCCGTGTTCTCTTACTGCACTGCCTCAGTGGGATGGC